>NC_079415.1:31425071-31452571 GCF_026213295.1 Gadus chalcogrammus | reverse complement strand
ACACACACACTTTCATACTTGGACGCAAACACACTCTCACTTAGAAACACACTCACTAACACCCTCAAACTCTCTCTCACACACTCACACACGCACACACCCACACACACGCACACACACACACGCGCACCCTCATTGCATATTGCCCGCACCATTACGTCGGCGGGGGGTCGTAAACCCACCCCCCCCCCCCCCCCCTTGCCTCTTTGGCTGCGGACGCGGTGATGGAGGGTAGTGTGGAGGGTAATCAATATGTTTGTTCTATAAATAGACCCCAAGCCCCCCCTTCCGTGAGCGCAGTGTGGAGCTAAGAGGAGAAGGAGATGCAGAGGTAATATATTTGATGAGGGCAGGCGGAGGGGCGTGTGGGCGGGGGGGGGGGGAGGTGGGGGGGAGGAGTAGGGTGGAATAGACGTAAGCTGGTTGTGTTGGCCGTTAAATTGCTGCTCTGCATTCTCTGAGCCAAGCTAAGGGGGTGTGGAGGGCTGGGGATGTGTGTGCGCGTGTGCGTGTGTGTGTGCGCACGTGTGCGCGAGTGCGTGTGTGTGTCGTAGATATTATTAAAGTCATTCCTCACAGCCGGGGCCCAGACGATGTGATACATTGGCCGACACGCTGCTATTGAGATGTTCAGCTTCGCGGTTTAACATATATATGGACGTATTCGTAGGACCTTTTATGATGCAGTGGGGTGTTGTACGAGGGGGCTGAATGGATGAGTGTTGATGTTGTAATGCATGTGTTGACATTTTTGTGGCATCAGACGACTTCATATCAAGACACAGTTTGGAGTGCACTTCTGACGTGGAAATTGCTTTGGTGGCGGTAGAAAATGTTTTGATTACCTTTGCCGGTTTAAATGGGTTGAATTAATTCATGTAAAATTGAAGCGTTATATTTAAACAAAATTAGCATTTTGTTTGTTATCTCAGGCTTTGGCGTACCAATTTGATTGTATTTCCAGAACACCAATTGATTGAATTTCACACAGAACGCAAATTGCAGTCGTGACGCAAACTAAAAAGAGCTCAACATAATGTAATTATCATAAAAACTTCACAATCCAACCATTCAACCACTCTTTACACCCTTGTTTCATTACCTGTTTGCTGGAATGAAATCCATGTTAGCTATGTTAGATAACGCATTCATAACAAAACACAGATATCCCCTATAACATATTCATATGCAAACTTGTTTGTTTACACTGACCGGATCAAAATATCATCCCCAACTTTCTCTTCGTGCTCTACACCTCATTTGGCGCGGGGACGGTGTGAAATTGCAACGACCTTTTGGTATTTAGAGAAAATCTGTCGGGTAGAGAAGGTGGGGTTGGAGTTGACGTCATTACCTTAATAATTCCTGTTCACCTGTTCACATTACAGCCATGCTAGCTAGCAGCACATGACTTAGACTCTGAGTTCAGGAGTCTCATGGGGTTATTAAAAATGGCTTCCCAACTCGATTGTAGTATTTAGGAGAAAGAGGTTTCTGTCGGCCCCATACTGCATCTTGTTACCATCCTGGTTCTAAATGACCTAACCTAGCGATTGTTAATGCTTGGCACTTGGTTCTATGAACATCGTTGCTGTATCGACGGCGATATACTATTGTTTCTCTTTCTTCTGACAAATGTATTTGGGAAGACGCTTCAGAAAGAAGCGTCAGCTAAACGCCCTCAATGTAAATGTAAATGGTAGCTGGTTTTCAAAGTCAGTTCCACCATCTGGCTAGAATTAAGAACCAAGATGGCGCCTGGATGTCGACTAGTTTAACGCGGCTCTGTGATTGGTTACCAAAGTGAGGAGTAATAATATTGACGATTAGAGGCGATGATGTGTGGTTTAGGCCACTGTAAACATCCAAGTGACTAGTTCTCAGTGAATATCCTACCTGAATATCGCCAGCGATTACAAAATCACAATTTAATCTTGTCTCATTAAAAACAGCGATAACAATAACATGGCAACTGCAGAATCCTAAGTGGTGTGTGTTCACGGCGGTAAATGGAAATTGATGGTTCGTTTAACTATTTACTTCAACGGCATGATTGATTATGAAGAGCGGCGTGTTATCATATCTAATGAGAGTGTGGAAATAAATAGATAAAGAAGGATATCAGTTGTTCAACCTGGCGTCCATAAATACGCTCATTTAGAGATGACAGCTTGGCACCCACTAGACCAGAGCCCTCAAATGAACATGTTGGGTATTCACTATTTTTCTCTCTCTCTCTCTCTCTCTCTCTCTCTCTCTCTCTCTCTCTCTCTCTCTCTCTCTCTCTCTCTCTCTCTCTCTCTCTCTCTCTCATTGCAGGGAAACGGACACAAAAGGAAGTTGAAACAAGCCTGTCAACTTTACTTATTATGCAAATCACACATCACCATCATCAAACGATGTATCACCACGGCGACCACAGACGAGAGTTCCCCCCCGACGGGGGAGACTGGTGACAGATGCCACTGTTTGATTATAAATGTCACCTCGCACAAAGAACAGGGCAGTCCCTGTCCCAGCTGGCCCTCGGTTCGTCATCCACACCCCCGGACACACATTCGGTGTTCCCATCGATCCGGGGGGCCGGGGTGATCATGTGTGTGTGTGGTCGGACGGCACATTGTGCTGCGATGTCTCACTGCCTTTTTCGGGGGGGCCGGCTACATTAAAAAACAAGGTGTGAGAATTATGGATGAGGTTTGAAGAACGGCCCGGTCCGTTGACAGGTAAATGACAGGTGTAGTGAAAACCGGCTTTGTCCGCTTCTGAGCATTCAAGCATGACCGTAGCTAGCGATGAGGCCAATCTGTAATTTTTCTAGAGATATATATTTTTTTTTACCTGAATTCAACTTTATGTAAAATTGCACGGTTCAGAACTATTCCGAGATGAGTCAATTATTGATTCGGTAGAGACTCGTTACTTTGTGTGCCCACCGTTTTGTGACGTTTGTTGTGTGACATCCCAACCAAACTGAAGCCACACCTCCCCCACCCCAACAACATATCTCAAAGTCTTTAAAAAAAATATTACCCGATTGATTATACGTCACAGACCATTACATGCATGAGTCAATGCAGCAAGGAAGGATGACGGACAGTTCAATGTGGGCAAAGGATAAATTGCTTCTGTACACCTATCAAGGGTTTGAAATGCATATGAAAGAAAGTTTTGATTTGAGTAAAGCTATTGTGCAGCCAGGTGAAAGAAAGGGCAATTTCTTACAAAGAGCTTCATTATAAGAAGCTGACTGAAAGGCTGTCAATAAATGTAAGTGGAGGTAACAATAGGAAAATACAAAGAAGGAGTACTTTCATTAACGATTTGAGCTGGGAGTGCGTGGCCATTTGGAAGAACTACCATGCCGTTTCTCAATCAATATTCCCCCCTTGAATATTGCATGCAATTTGCTCTTTTCTCCTAAATAAGATTCATATTACGTTGCTTACGTGAAAGTAACTTTTCCTAAAGCTCCACAATGCAATGCTTACAAAGACAGATGGCAAGAGCAACCTGCATGCACAGGATGGTACAATATCCTTTAATACTGCAGAGTGGGCCATCCCTGCAGACACTTTGAACCCCCCCCCCCCCCCCCCTCAGACAGCATACCCCCCATGCCTGTAAAGGCCCTGACGCCAATCCAAGGGTGACTTTTGCTTCACCTCGTGTTGCAAGGAACTTGGCCAAAAAGTTGCACTTGAACGCACCGCAAAGACTAAAGTTGCACTTGAACGCACCGCAAAGACCAAAGCCAACCGCCAACCGGCACATATGTTCTGCGCATTCGTGAGGGGAAATAACTCTCCATACCACCAGGAAGGTTTCTGGTTCGAATCCGTCTCCTCCTAGCCGAGCGTCGAGGTGTCCCTGAGCAAGACACCTCACCCTGACCGTATAAAACCGCTGTATAAATGCAGTCCATTACCATTTAACGCACTGCGTCAGTCGACTGGTGGGTGCAACGCAGTCTCACTCAATGAGTTAGTCAGAAATCTATGTTTGATAACGGGCTTTAACCCTAACCCTAACCACGACTACCCTAACTCTAACCACTACTACCCTAAACCTAACCATAACCACTCCTACCCTTATCCCTGACCCATTTAAGTGCCAAATCAAACAACCAATCGGAGGACAGCCCTTCTAACCAATCAGAGGCAAAAAAGGCGGTACTTTCCCGCACCATCCTACGAAAAAAATATTTGCGGGAGAACTTTCCCTGGGCTTCGGGTATCGCCGGGGAGGGATTTGGAAAGGAGTAAAAAAAAACCTGCGTTGAATGAAGACGCAGAAGGACACCCTTTGCATCAGCAGTTGACGCCAAAAGAAAAAGTATCGTTTTTTGAGGAACTCGGAGTGAGAATGTGTTGGTATGGGATACGCCGCAGAAATTGAGGGCCCAAAGACGACCCCTGCCGGCCCCCCCCACATCAGCCCACCCAGTGTGTCCGGGCCTCGGCTGCCCCCCCGGGAGGCTGCTGGCGAATGCAGGCCCGGGCCCCCCAACGGCTGCTTCATACACCGCTCCCAAAGTCCCCGCCGCGGTACGCCCTGACCCCCTTAAAAGTGTTTAACGTCAACTCCGGGTGATTTCTAGCCCACTTGGGCCGGACGTGATGTCCTTTAGCCCTCTGCGCTTTATTTACGGCCGCATTAACGGGGGGGACGGAAGTAAAAAAATAAATAAATAAACGAAGGCAAAGTGTTTAGCCGCATTAGGGCGACGTCGGGGAGGGGCGGCATCCATCCCAGACCGTGGATGTCCCTCACGGTCGCCGTCGCTGTTTGTCTTTGCGACCGACGTAATCGCTTTGGCAAATATTGATGGGCTATTTAATCTAGGTGGGAGGGGGGGGGGGGGGGGAGAGGTGTGGGTGGGGGTGGAACGCATCGTGGGTGTTGTTTGTTTTTTTGATTTGATGTTATCCGCGTTGGCATGGGGAAAACTGGCGGTGTAACAAAAACCGAGCTTGAAGGACGACCGGCGCGAAGACACACGGACGTGATCCGTGGAGGAGGTTGAGGTGTGTGTGTGTGTGTGTGTGTGTGTCTGTGTCTGTGTGTCTGTGTGTGTGTGTGTGCCTTCGTCTGTGTGCCTTCGTCTTTGTATGTGTATGTTTGTCTGTGTGTGTGCGCCTTCGGTGCAAACCTGTGTGTGCGTGTGCGCGTCTCTGTGTGTGTGCGTGTGTGTGCGCCTGTGTGAAAGATAGCCAAGGTCAGTCATTGGAGGAGATGGAGGGACAGTGTTATCTGATTCTGAAGTCGCAGCTCATTCCACTCAAACCGCTCGCTCTCGCTCGCCCTCGCTCTCGCTCGCCCTCTCTTACTTGCGTCTGCCGTCTTGCTGTGAACCTCGCTGGGTCGGAGGAAAGGAAGACATGAGAAACGTCTGCAGATGTCCTTTGACACACAGATGGCTCTGTTCCTCGAGGAGTCCCCATTTGTTGTGTTTTGTTCTAACAAAGATGTCAGTGGCGTGGAGGGGGGGGGGGGGGGGGGGATAATGTGTGTGTTGTGTGTGTGTATGTATTTATATGTGTGTCTCTGTCGGTCTGCACAGATACTGTGTGTGTGTGTGTGTGTGTGTGTGTGCGTGTGCGTGCGTGCGTGCGCGTGCGTGCGTGCGCGTGCGTGCGTGCGTGTGCGTGTGCGCGTGCGTGCGTGCGTGTGTGCGTGCGTGCGTGCGTGCGTGCAGGTTGTGTTTCTTTACAGTCAGTTATGAAATTCTTCATGTTCACTGTGAAAGGGAAAAAAGCCACATTAAAAAAAAAAGTCACATTAAGGACATTATAAAGACAAACAAAAACCAGAATGTTGTTAAAAAGTTGTATCCCTCCAAATAACAGTGTGTATTTTTTTATCCCAGTAGACCATGGCTATCTTGCCGTCCCAAAAAGTGCTGAAAATATTTGCCTGATTTTACCAAACTTGGAAACCGATCATTTCATTTTTATTTCAAGGGTTCTGGACTGGGTTTGGATACGTTTACACAGGGGGAGGCTGGCTGGGCACGAATTCTCTCCCAGACGGCTCAATATCATTAAAAAGAATAGGAGAAATGGTAAAAATCCAATGGTAAAAATCCATCGTCAAAACTAATCTTTGAACATTAAGGCAGCCCAAAAGAAAATCCCAGCCCACCACCATAACTTTTCAGCAAGCATTGAGTTCTCAAGATGCTCAAAAATTAAGAAGTTGATGACCGAACAATGATCTATACAGGACTCCTTAACATTAACTTTTTATGATTTGTCAGGCTCTTCCATCGCAAAGTGTATAACAGTCATTACAGATCAGGGTTATTAGGCAGTAGACTGCAGACGTTACGATTCAACCATACTACCTTTCCGTGGCAGGTATGTCTGCTCATCCTATCTGCACATCTAGCCACTGGCACGCCAGGTGACAAGATGGCTTTCTCTCCACGGCGATCACAACGGCTGGGATGTCACGCGACCACATTTCCACCGCAGGAGTGATGGATTGCGGCATTTAAACGTTTTTTCCAGACTCAAGCTTGACCCACGTTGGACTGAATTCCACCCTCCACCCTATTCCAAAAACATAAAATATGATTCTGATGGATGTGGGACAAAAAGATCACTGACTATGCAGAATCACACTCAAAAACTCAACAAATTCCTCCTCCTCAGGTTACATTTTTTCAGTCTTTTCCCTTTTTGCCGCCTCCTGGAATGGGTTCCAACCAGTATATAATCCGGTATATACACCCGCGGGCCCGGCCTCTCTGGGCCACTTCAGGGAGATAGTCTCTGTACTAAACGGTGCTAAACAGCAGTAGCGCTCTTTTGTATTGGCACGTTTGTTCTCTTGAAAGGGAACTTTGTTTAAAGGCAAGTCGGCATTTGTGTCGCTCTCACTGCTTCTCTCCCCGGTTCTCCCTCTGAAGGGGGGGCTGTGTTTTAGTTTTAATGAGCTTACCTGTGTTTTATTTATATGCATGGACAATGAGAGAGTGGGTCCAGGTTTGGTACGTTCGCATTTTCCACCCTGCAGTCATTTGTATACTCCAAAAGTAGTACTTTTGCCCAAGAGTTATTAGTCTAAAAAAGGCCCTGTTTTTTATCCCTGTTGGCTTGCCGCTTCCTGTCTTCTGTTCTTCAATATCTCCCCATTTATTGAGTATTTAGTTCCTGAACCACTCACATTCATAACACTTCATTAAAAAGTGATAACACACTGATGTTGTGTGATTGGGATGAGTTCACCTAAACTCTGCACTCTCACTTAATCCACACACTTATTGTATTTTGTACATCTTGGCATTTAACGTAGTCACTTATTGTATGTTGTACGTCCTGGCACTTAAAAATAATACTGAGTATTGTGTAGCATCTTATCCTAGCTATCTCTGTTATATACGGGGAATGGGTTATCCTAGCGATTGTTAGTGCTTTGCACTTTGTTCTATGAGCATCCTTACTGTACCGACAGCGATATATTGTTGTTTCTCTTTCTTCTGACAAATGTACTAATTGTAAGTCACTTTGGATAAAAGCGTCTGCCAAACGTCCTAAATGTAAATGTATGAAGTTCCGAATTGTTTCAGTCTCTGCGCTGAAGTATTATCGGAGCTCTGGTCCCTCCTTCTACTGAAACACAATCTCCCATTTCTTACTTCTTGTGAGCTGTGTAACTCATTTAACATTCCCCAATGAAGCACTCTTACAAATGCAGGAAGAAGAAGAGTGAAAAGCCATCCCCTGTGAGTTCCTCCTTCTCTCAAGACAATATCTGCTCAGTTATTGTTCTACCTCGTTGGATAAGAACCCAAGTAATAGCATGGAGAGCGGAAAAGGTTGACCCTTTGTTGTTGGTTGAGCGGAAATCAATAGGTTTAGCCTAAATATTTCTTTTTCTTTTCTATATTGGCCGTATACTACAGTGTATTCTTACTCTTTAAGTGTTGTTCACTGCAAGTACACCCAAGGGCATCATGGGAAATAACAAAACAAAAGCAAACGTTCTCGGGTGTCGTTTACAGCGAGCACACCCAAGAGCATTCTGGGAAATAATACGAAACCAAATCTTGGCGGCACGTTGCACTGCTGATATTGAATCCTCTGTGGGAGTTGGAGGACATTGTTTTGCTTCAAGCAACTGTTTCATTACCGACTGAACGAATTCCCCTCCAAGACTACAATGTCACTTAGTTATGTTTAACGTGCTCCATGTAAATGTGTGCAATTATACGATTTCTTGAATCCTAACTATCTACTGAGGGAAATGGAAACCGCCAGCACCCATTGACATAGCTACTTTATGATAGCTGTAATTGTAGTAATTATTTGCAGATGGGATTTTCGTTGGTGGAGCACAAATCTTTTATGCACGGAGTAAGTGCAATCTGTCTCCATTTTTTTATTCGCTTCCTTATAATGGATAATGTCATAAGTTGTGTCCCTAAACATTTTCCTTTTACCAATATACATTATTTCTTGAATTCACTTCTGTATAGGAAGCGGATAGCCTTTATGCTTGAATGTTATGATTAAATGTCAGAAAACACGAGAAAGAGGATAAAAGTCCATGAATGCTAAACCGTACTTACTGCAAACAGGTTTAGAGCTGTATATAATCAAGAAAACCAGTACTGTACAAAAATAGCACTTTCATAAATTTGTGTTTTGGAAGTTTATTTCTTTGCCCTTTCCATATCCACATTGTACCAGCATTTAATGACTTAATGGACACGGTTAGTATAAACGCAGTTAATACTGGATTTATTTATATTTAAGGATATGACCTACTTGTGCAAAAATTACAAATAAAGTTTTTAGTTTTTTTGGCATCCATCATATTTTCGACATGTTGGTGTATTTTTTGATCATATGAACATATAAACAAACAGAAATATATGGTTAATATTTTATCCAGGCAGTATTGAGGCCGTGTGCAACATTTTGTTGATTATCTGCGACAGTAAACCAAAACTAGTTTTGATGGTGGTTTGAGACATCCTTTAAGAAGCTCTGAGAATGAACGAGTGAATGAGGCCGCTCTCTCTCATCCTCTAACTCACATGTTTTGCTACGACTGCGATTGCTTTGGTTTCTACCGACCGTCACCATAGAGCCTTCTGGAAACGCTGAACACAAAAAGCCATGGCTCCGGGGGCCAACAGAGATTCAAAGCGTGGATACAAGTCCCCCTAGTTCCTGTCCTACAGTACTCCCCCAAAGCTGTTTCTCGCTGTGGCTGCTTTCATGTTGCCGCAGTTACATCGAGGGATTTTGTATGTTGGGGATATAAGTCCTTTGGTGGAGGCAAAGAAATAAGTTGGAGATAAAAAAAAAAGCGGGAACAAATTCCACGCGGCCATTTTGTATCAGACGCTTCTGTGAATAAAGTAACAGTTTGTCAGATCTTGTTCAGATTCAGGCGCTGTAGCATCCGTACATACAAACCGGGGAGAAGAGATCATTTTTGCAGTATCTTCCCCCTCCACCCCCCAAACACCCACTGAATCTGTTCCAATCAGATGTCTTCAAACCACTTCATGCGTTATCGTGTTCAAACTTTGATACGCATTAGTAGAATTACAGTGCCGGAAACAGTTTTGTCGGTTGGCCGTCGCCTCACTTGTGAACTGACAGAAAGGTTAGGGCTTCTTGTGATGAGGTAAAGCCTTCTATGGCCCTGATTGGTGGGTCACACCCCACATGACCTGCTTGATTCCTTGACCCCATGGGCAGAGACCTGCACAGGAATTTTGAGGGACAATTGCTCTGACCTGAACCCCCCCCCCCCCCCCCCCCCCCTATGAAGGACTGAGAAGGCTCTTTAACCCTGTACTTTCTAGCATGGTCCTCTCATCTCATTTTGGTGATCAGCACTTAGCCCTAACTGCCCTATGTGCCTCCTGATCCACATTTTCTTCATGTCTGGAGGCTTGCGGCGGCTCCTCTTAAATGTAATGCAATTATTAAAAATCGCCATTAGTAGGCTTAAATATGAGTCTGATTGATTAATCAATTAGCCTACACGATGTCATCCTTATCACAATGCAAAGTCTGTCACCTGCTGGTTGGGTTTTTCGTAGCCAACCCTGCAGTGATGTGCTCCTCTTTGCTGCCTCCTTGAGCTGTCTCTCTCTCTCTCCTGAATCCGCCTCTTTTCAGCAGGCATTTCGGCTTCACTTAACAATAACAAACAATACCCAAAATAGTGATAAGATTTAGGCATTTAACCATTTTGAATGAAATAATTCATGTGATGCATTACTTACATCATTCATTCTTCTTGCTAAAACGAAACGTTAGAAACTAACTATCAGCAGACATGTAGCTTAGTTTGCCTACCAAATAAGTAGTAGCCTATGTCATAACGGTTACTTGTCTGCAATCTAGCTAGCTGTCTGATTATTGAGGCTAAACGTTACGTGGCAAACTGAGCCTGGATTTCCGAAAATTTTAATTAATTTCATAAAACTTGATGACGATTGTTTGTTTTCTATACATCTCAAACTCACCTTTTCCGACAACATCAAGGCAGTCGTCTCACAAGACAACCGCGACAATCTTTGTGGTCTAGGCACTAGGTAGGTATGTCGTGCAGACTCTGGTGACGGTCCTGTGCAGCACTGCAGCTACGTCAAACAGAGTTTGCCCTCCCCCTACTGACTTTCACTCTCGGTACCCGAATAGAAGTGAATGAGTTGACGTTTACTTTATGAATTGTTTTGAGGGGCGATTTTTCTTTTATCTAGGCCTACATGAAATTTTGCATCCTTTGCACGATTTAAAGAAAACAGTTTATATCTTTTCCTCGGAAGGGCAACGTGAATCGAGGAGGGTATATGGCCAGTTGCCTGGGCAACCTGAGCAACCTCCCTGTCCACGTCCCTGCCCGAGGGAGTAGCATCTATCTGCCCACATTTTACTTTCCGAATTGTACTCAAAAAATCAATACGCAAATTACATTTAATATCCAACTGTAATTAAAATGTACGTAACAACATAGCCAATGCCCATAGCAATGGATTTTTCCACATTGTGAAGAATGGGAAAATCAATAACTTTTTAAGTAAAATAAAATAATAAATGTAGCCAATTAGCTAATTCATAAATTAAAAAAAGAAAGACGCAGCTGTCTTAATCAAATTTTAGCTGGTTGTAATTAAAGTCTGGCTATCAAAACGATGGTTCTAATGACCTCCCTAAGACGGCCTCTTTCATAGCTGCAGTAGTACCCCTTTTTTAATGGTCTTCTCCTCCAGACCTAGCTTATTTCTCAGGTTTGTTTGTGCCCTATTTAGTTTTAATCAAAACATAACAGTCAGTGCAGACCACGGTTTCTTCGTGCCATATACTCAACTCTCTCGCCTTGGAGCATATGAAAAGAAAACGCAAAAGTAGTGCGCCGGCGGCGGCGATGAGAAATGTGAAGGGAGACCACACAGAATGGAAGCCTTTGAGGAGGAAATCACTCAGAACATTTTCATTTAAGTTGCTGATACCACCAACCACCGGTGAAACAAAAGGGTACCTGATAAGCGCACAGAGCCAGCTGCCCGTAATCCTTCCATGCATCATTTTAAGTGACACCTCTGCTCAATACGACGTGCACGTTGGAGAATCAATAAACCAACTGAGAAGGGTGGGCTGTTAAAAAGAGGAGGAAAAAAACGACAATAAAAGTGTGAACTTTAAGGTTATCTCTTTCATTCTGTTAAAAGGCTTTGACACTGGCGGCGGCGTAACCACTGCCTATTTCCTGCGTTGTCGCTGGGGGCGGTGGGGAGGTTGTGGGGGCGCGGAGATGTTACGGTAGTGTAGGGCAGCTTTGGATTTTGCAGGGGCCGTATTTTTAATGAAAAAACCCACCTGGAAGACCATTTATCAGAACAGTGTGGCAAGCTGCAGCATTGAAATTGCCTGTGTGTGTGTGTGTTTGTGTGTATTGGTGGGTGTTCGTGTGCATATGGGTGTGTGTGTGTTTGTGTGTTTTGTACTTGACTGTGTCTGTGTTTGTATATGACTGTGTGTGTGTGTGTGTGTGTGTGTGTGTGTGTGTGTGTGTGTGTGTGTGTGTGTTTGTGTGTGTGTATGGGTAGGTGTCCGGATCAGCGTGTGTGCATACACACATAGTGTATGTGACTATGGGTGTCTGTGCATATCTGAGTGTGTATTCCTGGCAATTTGTATGTGAGTGAGACAATTGGGTTGTGTGTGTGTGTGTGTGAGCAATTGTTTCTGTGTGTATGTGTGTGCGCACGCGCAAATGTGTGTGTATGGGACCGTGTGTCTCTGGTTTATGTGTGTGCGTGTGTGTGTGTCTCTGATGTGTGTGTACGCGTGCACATCCAGGTTTTACCAGGGTCCCACATTCATCACCCCGGACATAAATGAGGGGAACCTGAGCAGCAGGGCCCTGTGACTGGAGTGGAGGGGGGAAGGGGGGGCTAGGAGGATGAATGGGGGGGGGGGGGGGGGGGGGGGGGCGGGGGGCAGGGCGACCAGGAGGAGGGGGGCTCTCAAGGGCATTTGGTGTTTGGTGACCGAGCCTGAAGGTATTCTTTTTCGAATCCCAATGGCTGCCAAAGACCACCTGTATCCACTTTTAGAACGATTCAGAGCAGTTAGGTGGAGGTGACTTGCTCAGGGACACCTCGACACTCAGCTGGGAGGAGCCCGGGGATCAAACCAGCAACCTCCCGGTGACCAGCCAACCCGATCTACCTCCCGTGCTACGCCGGCCCACGACGAGTTTAACAGAAAAGCCGAAAAAGAGTGTCAGGAAAGAGACTACTGACTCTCTGGACAGAAACACATAAAGCTACTCTTTTTGCCCGGATTGGGACACGGTTGATTTGATCTCCCACCGCGGCCTGGCCCTCAGGGACCATGGGACCTCCCCCCCCCCCCCTAACAGAGGTGGAGGGCGGCCATTAAAACGTTGCTGGCCTCTGAACCGGCCTGATTTGTAGCTCATTACAGGGCAAGGGAAACCAAACGATCGCGGATTGTGAAGTGGATTTTTGGGGCTTGTGTTTGTCAGGCTGAATTTATGGCTGGCACGCTTGTGTAGGATTTGAGGTGCTTTTTCCGTTTTCAGTGCAACACGGCTCCATTCATTCGGACACGAATGAGTGAACGAACGATTGCGTGAATGAGCGTTTAAAATCAATGAGGAGCAGTTTGATAGATCACAAAAGACAAATCAATGGAGAAAGAAAGGAATAACAGTTGGATGAATATACGATTATATATACATGGATGTTTACACTCTGTCATCCATTTGTATAATGATTGAAAGAATAATGATTTAATGTATGGATGAGCATATGTATTACAAACAAATGAATGATTAAGCAAATGTGTGAATGTGTGAGTATATTTAGCAGGTTATTATTCTAGCAGGCTATAATGTTATTCGATGCTTCCTTGAATTGACCAGGGAGAACAGAATTTGAGTGTTTTCTATTCTGACGGCGTTATCTATTTTTGACTTTAAAACAGTCCCGGGATATTGGAACTGCGGTGTTATAACTTACGGTGATTCAACGTGTTCCCATGTCTGCTTTCCTTTCTGTGCCTTACTTTAAATAGTCCCACGGGTCGCGAAATAATGAAAAACAAAAGTACCCTCCTAGCTCCCAGAACCCTTCTGACACCTTCCACATCACTTCTCTTGGAGGACATTTTATCACAGTACATCGCACACTTTCTCTGTACTTCATCCAGGCCACTTTCCCTTGCTCGCTGTTACCCAAGGAAGTGTAAGAAACAGTTAGTGGAGAACAGATCTGTCCTTTGCTGCTAGGTTGGCGCAGACACACACGTTTTGAAAAATGAAGCGGTTTCATTCCCCTTGGAGGGGACTTTTCCCTTCGTCCTTTTTCGATAGCTAACGGCTAGTGGGGGGTTGGTGGCCATTTTGTTCGGGCTGTGAAAGCCCTTTCAAACTGTCACTTCTTTACTGGTAAAAAAAAAAAAACGTGTAAAAAAAAAATGCATTATAGTGTTTATTTTTGATCTTCTAGAATTTGCTCTGTTCTTAATGTGTCTATACTTTTGGTAATTTAGTGGAAAAGCCCCATTGATATAATACTAGCAAGTCGTCAGAGTTTTAAACGCATCAAAGTTTTAGCTGTTTCCTTGAACTGGTTGACTATGACTCCTTGTTTTTCCCGAGTCAGACCACCAGAATCATGCTTGGTGGTTAAAAGCAATGACAAATGTAAATTACCTTTCCTTCAGATTGATATTGCCTTCGTTCATGACAAATCTCTCATCATAAGAAACACAATACACATATAGCAGTTGTTTCTCTTTACTACGAAAGTTTAACGTAAACAGACATATCCGATAAAAGTGGAGGTAAGCTACAAGCCTTCCCTGAGGTCGGTTAACCCTCCCCTCCTCACACACGCCGATCCAATTATATATATTTCTTCATCATCAGCCATCTTCATCGCCATCTACCCCATCCCCGAAGGTGGGGGTGGGGGTGTTGGAGGTGGTGGTGTCTGGCTTTGTAATCTAACCCTGGCCACCCAAAGCCTGCCGTCCACAGAACCTTCCACACAGGACACAGGGGGGAAGGATGAGATCCGATCGGACGATAAGATAGCGCTTTATTAATCCGAGATGGGAAATTCGGGGTCTGGCATGAAAAATACGAAAAAAAAGACGAGAGCTTTGAGTTTCTGAATCCCTGGCGGAGCGACCACACCGCCCCGGAGGGCAAAACACAAACGGAAGCCTGCCGCCTCCTCCTCTTCCTCACTCCCTCTCCTCCTCCCCTTCCTCCCCCCAATCCACCTCTCCCAATCCATCACTCCCCCCCCCCCATTCTCCTCACTTCCCTGCTTCTGCTATTCCACACTCCTCCTCACTCCCTCCCTCCTCCTCTCTCCCTTCCCCCTCCCCAATCCTCCTCTCTCCCCTTGCACCTCCTCCCCCTCATTCCTCTGCCTCTTCCTTCCTCCCCCTCACTCCCCCCTCCCCCCCCTTTCCCCTGCTCCCCATCATTCCTCCTCCGACTCCTCTTCCTCCCCCCCCCTCCCTCCTTTCCCCTCCCCCCCCTCGATGCTCCTCACCGTCCTCCTCCCACATCCGCCCCCATCGTCACGGTAACTGCAGCCTCAGCAGCAGCAGCGGTCTATGTGAAGGAATAAAGGCGCGCGTTGATGATTATGCAGACACCAGGGAATCACTCCAGAGCATCAAGCAGATGGCTGGAGGGAGGGAGGGGGGGGGGGGGGTTGTAGCATAAGCAGGAAGGATGGATGGCTGGATGAGAGGGAAATAAAATTGAAACCGCCGAATCCCTCTCTGATCACTGTAATGTATGCCGAGATATGAAGATACTCTGTGACAAGCCGCTGGAGTCCATGAGTGTATGGAGTGTGGGGAGGGTCTGGTGATTATGGATGTGTGTGTGTGTGTGTGTGTGTGTGTGTGTGTGTGTGTGTGTGTGTGTGTGTGTGTGTGTTTGTGTGTGTGTGTGTGTGTGTGTGTCTGTGTGTGTGTGTGTGTCTGTGTGTGTGTGTGTGCGTGTGTGCGTGTGTGGTGATTATGGATGTTATGTGTGTGTGTGGGTGGGGAGGGCGTGGTGTTTGTGTGTGTGTGGGGGGGGGGTGGGGAGGGCGTGTTTTTTTTGGGGTGCGTGCGTGTGTGTGTGTGTGTGTGTGTGTGTGTGTGTGTGTGTGTGTGTGTGTGTGTGTGTGTGTGTGTGTGTGTGTGTGTGTGTGTGTGTGTGTATGTGTGTGTGTGTGTGTGTATGTAAGATGGCATTCCAGGGGTTAGCATATACACACAATCCCGAAGACACACACTGACTCACTCACTCACTCACTCCAACACACACACCTGTTTTGCATGCATAGTTAGTCATAAGCCCTATGCTATGATAGCATAGCACTCATAGCAGAAAACACGCTAATTAGCAAGTAGCTAATCTTTGAGCAGGCTGCAACATGAATAGCTGATAGATTAACCAATTCCACTGAATAGAATGAGTCTCCTATTTCACCAAATCGACCAATAACTCGTTGTTTTCTTGAGTTTCCGGTTTGTTTTTGTACAGTTCTTCAAGTATTCTTCAAATTTCACTTAATTTGTTTTTATAGCCTCCAACAGACAGACACTATAAGATTCATATTTACCATAAAGTAATACTTTTTGAGTGAATCTGTGACTTAAAGAGTCCCGGGGCGTCTCAACTCAACAGCCACTTTCTACAAAATGGCCGCCGCCTTCCCCTTCGCTAGGAGACAACTGTTTTTCTTTCTTCCTTTTGTTCTCTGCTTGAAATCCGCACCAACGCCTGAGGCCTTCCCCAGTAATGAATATTTATAATTGCACAGTTCATGTATATGTATTTATGCATACATAAAAAATATATATTTATATACGTACATGAGCATGTTGTTTGTGTCATTTTCGGACAGTTTTTCATGTAATTTTTCTCTGAATTTCCTTATTTGGTTTTATAGCCCCCAACATACAGACGCTATAAGACTTTTATTTGCCACGATTTTATCATTTTATATTGCTCTCTCACTTTTCTTTCTTTCTTAATTCTCAGTCAACTTAAAGAATCTCGAAGCAGTCTTATGCAACACAAAGTGTGTGTGTGTGTGTGTGTGTGTGTGTGTGTGGGTGGGTGTGTTTGTGTGTGTGTGTGTCTGTGAGTGTGCATGTGTGTGGGTTATATATGCATGTGCGTGTGTGTGTGTGGGCTATAATATATACATATATATATATAGATAAATAATGTGTGTAAATGTCTGTGTTTGTGTGTGTGTATATTTGTGTGTGTATGTATGTGTGTGTTTATATATTTATATATAAATATTTATAAATGTGTGTTTGTTTGTGGGCGTCTAAATATATAAATAATCTGTGTGTGTGCATGAAATATACAAATTGCATATGTGTGTGTAGACATGTGAACATTGTTTCTCTCCATTGCGTCTGCGTCTCGTAGCCGGCATCGATCCGGAAGGCAGAGGAGGCTGAGAGCTGTTGGCACAGCGATTTGGCCCGCCTCCTTCACAGATGTCAATCACAGAGAATGAGAGAGGGGCGAGATGACTCACTTGGGGTCCAGAAATAGACGGTGATGAAAGAAGCAAAGGGAACAAGGACGATCGAGTGAGAATGATGACAGAACACAGTGGAGACAGAGTGGGCGACAGCCACTCCATTGATTGGCTGCTTGTCACTCACCAGAGCCACGTGAGTTATGGGTGTGTGTGTGTGTGTGAAGTATGTTATTGATGGAATGTGTTGAGGTGATGAGGTGTTCTGCACACGCTATAAGTCAGAGGGCTATTGTGTAGTGGTCATGGTGTTCAACTCCCAGGTGAAAAGTTTCGGGTTCGATACCCACTTTCCCTAGTCCTTGAGCCAGAGTAAGGGGGCTAACTCTTACCTGCTCCTTAATGACATGTCGACGTTTACATTTACATTTAGGGCGTTTCGCGGACTATTCTACGCACCGTTCACACACAGACTGCTGGGTCGACCCTGCAAGGTGACAGCAAGCTCGTCCAGACAACTTAGGGTGAGGCATCTCTGTCAGGGACACCTCGACACTCAGCCAACCTCTGCTCACGAGGTTGCTTTCGGATAAAACGTCCACAACTCACTTAATAGCAAATATCAATTCATGTTATTTGCTTTGTTAATGTTCAGCTTGCCATTAACTTAGCTTCAGACGTTTGACGTATATAGTTTCAAATAATTCCTTTCAAATTATTTTTTGACAACAGAAAAGATTTCCAACCTGAGAAGAATATCGAGGAGAAAATAACAGATTTCATCTTCTCACCCATCTCTCCTCACTTTTAATATCCCCGTCTCCAATTTCGGCGCTGCATATCCCAGGCCGCAGGCGCAGAAAGCGTCCTTACACCTATTACATTTGTCTCCATCAAAATGAGTCACTTTACCTGAGTTAATCACAGAGTTTAGCAGTAATAAAAGTACAGCAGTAAGTTTCACACTCAATTTCGACTCCTCAGACATGGATCACGTTTTTATTTATGTTTCGCTTTACTCTCGTCTCTCTGACCCAAGCCGAAGTACGATCTGAAATCTACTTGTTATTAGAATGCCTTAATGTTGAAACAATGCACCAAAATAAATCACTTTCAATAAGGACCCACGTTAGACACTCCTAATTAAAACAGTTGCGACTATAAACTCATCAAGCCCATCCACATCTAGCCTGCGTCATCTCAATCGTATCGGACCTTCAAAGGACTTCATTTCCATACAATTAGACGGCGTCCTCTGCGTCTCCTGACCTCTCTCAAAGATTTCTTCCGTTCAAAGAATTCTCCCCCCCTCCCCCCCCCCCCTTCCTAATGACTTCTCGCTCGCCCGAGCCAAGATGGACGCAGAGACGGGCGCATTGACGCGTTTGTCTTTGGCCCTCCAAGTTCATCTCTAAGCAGACCGACACGCTTTTTAAAGGAGAACCAGAGATTGTGTTCATGGTAGCCCTCAGCCATTATCCTGACATCTTATATCGACCTCTCGTAAATGGACTGCGTTTAAGCAGTGCTTTTCTGACCAGTGGCCACTTTTTCGGGCCTCAATGACCCAAGCCTAGAGAATTCCTCCTCAGGCACTACAAGGGTTTTTGTTCAGCTAACAGCTATGCTAGTAAGCCAAACCCCGATAGCTACACAAATGATATACAAGAATGGGCCCCCCGCAGAATAAGAGCCCAGAGTCACCACATTAACTAAATAGTTCATGGAATTACCTTTCAGTGCTCATCATCTCCCTGACGGACTGGGATGTTCCGGATGCTGCGTCGGCTAACACTGACCCTGACGCTGACCTTGGCCTGACAGATGTAAAAAAACCAAGGTGGACTGCGAGGTGGACTCGGACTGATCCGCCATGACAAGCTTCCGTCCTCGACCCCCAGCCTTCCTCCGGTCTTCCCTTCCTCCTTCCTGTTTAATTTATTTGACATTTTTTCTCATCACTTCCCTCCTGTACTTTTTCGGTGTACCGTTTTTCTTTCGCTATACCGACCTCGTGGATCGGTTAAACTCAGGAATATCG
Source organism: Gadus chalcogrammus (assembly GCF_026213295.1). NCBI lineage: Eukaryota > Metazoa > Chordata > Actinopteri > Gadiformes > Gadidae > Gadus > Gadus chalcogrammus. Next base: position 31,433,516 of record NC_079415.1, on the reverse strand, counting down.
TGAGGAACGTTATGGTTTAGTTTTATGAATAAACCTTTATGAATAAAACTGCTTCATAACTATCAGCATCTTCCGTCTTCGACACAGATAGTACTGTCAGTGTGCGTGTGTCTGTATTATGTTATGTGTGTGTGTGTGTGTGTGTGTGTGTGTGTTTGTGTGTGTGTGTGTGCTCATGCACGGCCCCTCTACGTCAGTGTATGGGTCGTTGTGCGCTGCTTAAGGTGGATGTTGTGCGCTATTTTAAACCCGGACAAACTAAAAGAAAACACAAAAAGCAAGGTTCCCGTTGCCAGGGGATACGGAGCACCTTTGGGTGCTGACAGCGTTCCAGTCTTTTAGCTGACGCCCAAGTTTCCGGCCGCAAAACCGTCTCCCTCACTTTGCGGTAAGATGGACCCCCCACCCCCCCCATTCTCCTCCTCCCCCCTCTGGCCTATTTGCCAGTGACCAGGACTCAAGGAAAAGGCACACACAAACACACACACACACACACTTGAATGTGACACACACACACACACACACACACACACACACACACACACACACATATATAACAGACACAACACACACAAACACAAACAAATAACATACACATAACAGACACTCAGACCTCCCACACACACACACACACACACACACACACACACACACACACACACACACACACACACACACACACACACACACACACACATTGGTGTCTGAGAAGAATGATCCAGATACAGCATAGCCTGTAATGGAAAAGTATGGCATAAAATAGTGTTTTGTGTGCGTTTGTGTGTGTGTGCGTTATGTCTGAGTGTGTGTGTGTGCGTGTGCGTGTGTGTGAGTGTGTGTGTGTGTGTGTGAGAGATCTGCTGTCATATCAAGGATGTGCTTTGAAGAGTTTGGACAGAGGCGTCTTGTAGTGGGTGGAGGTTCTGTTTGCTTGCTGCTGTTTCTGTGGTCGGCCATTGACAGTCCAACGTGTCCACGTTCCTCCGCTCGAGGAGAACAGCAACCCTGGGAAATGCTGTTGTGCACGGAGAGAAAAACACTTGAGAAGGAGGTTCTTTACTGTTTGACACTCAGACACATACACACACAAAGTAAACACACACACACACACACACACACACACACACACACACACACACACACACACACACACACACACACACACACACACACACACACACACACACACACACACACGTAAGCACAGTGCTGACATACACACATTATCATACACAAACACAATAGAGACAAACACAAATGTACACAAACACACACACATGCAAACAAACACACAGTAAACATATGCTGACATTCAAACACATAGACACGCACACACACACACATGTAAACACACACACAATGAACATAAGCTGACGTACACACATCATCATACAGACACACACAATAGAGTCACGCACACACAAACGTGCACACACAGACGTCGAAATACACACATCATACAACACACACACACACACGTGTACGCCTACAAACATGCTTGCACGGGACATGCAATTCACACACGTGTGCAGGAACACAGGCACTGAAATAGAACGGCTTGCCTCAGCAAACCCCCAGCGTTTACATGGGAGGGTCATGGAGGTACACACATGGAGCACTCAAGACCGGGCTCTGGTCCATGACAGGCAGGGGAATCAACCAATCAGGGGCCAGGTAAAACCTGACAGGGATTGTCTTCGACCAATCAAGAATCAAGGGAGCTTTATTGCAAAAAATAAAGAGTGTCAAATTTAAACTAAATTGCTCAATGATTTTCAAGTTTTCGTCTGAAGTACACCTCCTCCCCTCCCAAATCATCGTTCCTGGAAAGAGATCTTTCTTGTTACGTGGCTGCTGTTGTTTTTTAATCTGTTGTTTGATGAATTCTTAACTATTTTCGATTTCCTCCCTTAATCAAAAGGCAACAGCACAGTGAGGAGCAACAGATAAAGGTCCCATGAATAATGTGAACGTTGTTGGACCTTAGAAGATGCTAATCTTCAGAGGGATTGATTAAACTTCACTTTAATAAGGCAACCGGGAACACCGAACACAGCTACGTACAGAAAGATCTTTGAGCGGTTTATTTCATTTGGTTCTGCTGCGAGTGTACAACATTTTGTTTTTGTGCCAAAGGGAGAATCTGTTCTACAAAATCCCGTCGGGAACAGGCATAAATTAACCCTGTTGAGGGCTGATATCAAGTATGAAATATAATATCCAGTATGCACCATACAATAGCATAACCATGGGGGATGGAGGGGAATTATTGGGCAAATATCACTCTATTTAAACAACATAACCCATCAACAGTTCAGTCCTTCCTCTGGAAAATATGTGTAAGCGAAACATTACCGGGCTGTCATCCTCCATCAAGTGTTGAGTCTCTTCTATATACACAATTTCCGGCGGGGCGAGGGAAAGAACTAATGTTAGAAAATGGATTTGATTGTCTCATCCTACACATTACAAACACAATATTATTACAATGATGACATACACAGGGGATCTCTCGCTCCCTCTCTCACCCCTCCCTCTCACCCCTCTATCGCTCACCCTCTCTCTCTCTCTCTCTCTCTCTCTCTCTCTCTCTCTCTCTCTCTCTCTCTCTCTCTCCCGCTCATCCTCTCTCTCTCTCTCTCTCTCCCGCTCATCCTCTCTCTCTCTCTCTCTCTCTCTCCTCCCCCCCCACATCAAAGTGATTCGAACATTTGCCAGTCCACACCCCCCCCCCCCCACCCCTCCCCCTCCCCCAACACCCACTCACTACCCGATGTGATTTGCATTCCCATTTCACAGCTGAAACTCCTCTCCGCTCCCGTGAAGAGAACAAAGGGCACAGACACACACACACGCACGCACGCAAGCACGCACGCACACAGACACGCACGCACACACCCAAGCACGCACGCACGCAAGCACGCACGCACGCAGACGCACGCAGACACACAGAGACACAGACACGCGCATGCACACAGACACGGGCACACACACACACAAACTGTGGAAAAGAAAGAGTGGTTTGGATATGTGTACTCCCCCTCCACCTCCTCCTCCTAGCACACACACACACACACACACACACACACAGACACACACAGACACACACTGACGCACACTGACACACACACACACACACAGTCAAAGACACACACGCACACAAACTGTGGAAAGGGAACAGTGGTTTGGGTACATGTACCCCCCCCTCCTCCTCCTCCTAGCTTAGCTCCAGAGAATCACCCTGGTTCCTTTCCATCCCCTCTCCCCTAAGTCCTCCAGTCATCGTCCCGCTGAAGAAAAGGACCCACGACACAACCCACGTCCGGGGGTTGAAATGTAACGCCGCTCGCATAATGGGAAACATCAGCGCGTGACTCCGGCTACGAGGGCTGGGCTTGTTGTTAGCATGCTGATGGAGCCGCTCAGCTCCTGTAATGCATGGGGGAGGAGAGGAGGAGAGGAGGAGAGGGGGGAGCCAAGGAGGGGGGGGGGGGGGGGGGGGGGGGGGGACAGGACGACTCATGGTGACAGAGCGTTTCACTCAGGAGGAAGAGCGGGGTTGGCTGCTAACCTGCAGGTTGCTAGTTCGATCCCCCCGGCTCCTCCTAGCTGTAGTTGTAGACATTTTTTATCCAAAAGGAACCTCCTGATTCAGAGGTCGGCTTAGGTTGCTAGTTCGATGAGTGCCGAGGTGTCCCTGAGCAAGACGCTTCGCCTTGACTGCTCCAGAAGAGCTGGCTGTCGTCTTGCGTGGTCGACACGCCCTCCGGTGTGTGGATGTGTGTGTGAATGGGTGAATGTGAGGCAATATTGTAAAGCGCTTTGAGTGGCCAGTGGTCAAAAAAGTGCGGGGTAAATGCAGTCCATTTACCATTTACTCCGAGCCGAGAGGTTGCGGGTACAATCCCAGACGCCGGCGGTTGGTCTGGCTGTCTGCTCCCTAGGGACGTGTATTTGCATAAATTCTCATGGTTTTGTCCATTAAAGTGTCATTTTAATGACAGATGTTGAATTAAATCGTTCAGTACGCTTAACCTTGAATGGTTTGTCGTAATGGGGCTCTTTGTTGCGTTAAAATTCAAAAGTTGGACAAAGTCAACCGCGGGTTAACTTTAAATGTGAATAGACTCGGTTGTTTTAAGTACATTTGCATAATTCCTATTTATTCAAATTCGGCAGATGCGGCGGTGAATTCAGATCGGAGAACAGGTAGAGCTCATCCGTCATCCTGTCACCTCGGCACACGGACGTCGACAGTTTAGTCTGCGGACCTCAGGGGGATCGAACCCAGTGCCTCTCCGCTGGGAGTCAGACGCACCAGCTTATCCACCGTCAAAATTCACATTTACATTGAGGGCATTCAGCTTTTTATCCAAAGCAACATAACATTTGTCAAAAGAAAGAGAAACAACAACATATCGCTGTTGTTACAGTAAGGATGCTCATAAAACCAAGTGCCAAGCACTAACAATCGCCATGTTAACCCATTCCCCATGCACGACAGAGATAGCTAGGATAAGACGCTACACAACAAAGTACTATTTTATGTTCCACGACGTACGACATGCAGTGCACGGCAACTAAAAGTGCGTAAGAGGGGTGTGTGGGGGGTAAGTGGGGAGGCTATGCATAGTCCAGGTGAGGAAGAAAATAGAATGCGAGAGAGAGGAAAGAGAGAGAGTTAGGAAAGGGAGCAAGGAAGAGGGAGAGATAGAGAGAGGGAGGGCATGGAAAGAGCACAAGAGAGAGATAGGGGGAGGACGTAAAGGGAGAAAGGGAGGGCAAGGAAAGAAAGCAAGGAAGAGAGAAGGAGAGAGCAAGGATGGAGAGAAAGAAAAATAAGGAGAGGAAAGAGGAGGTAGAGCAAGGAAAGCAAGCAAGGAAGAGAGGGAGAGCAGGGATCGAGCAACAGAAATGGAGACCGATGGTGTGAGGGAGGAAATGATGGAACGAGGGGCGAGAGAGCGAGAGGGCGGTAGAGCGAGGAGAGAGAGCGAATGATGGAACGAGGGGAGACCAAGAGAGAGGGAGAGAGAGGGAGAGAGAGAGAGAGAGAGAGAGAGAGAGAGAGAGAGAGAGAGAGAGAGAGAGAGAGAGAGAGAGAGAGATCTCTTGGCTGAGACGAGCAGCGAGTGACATGTTGTCACGCATGCCAGAGCTACACGGCGGGAGGGAACCAACGCTACGCTAAACCACCTCCCTCTTCCTCCCGTCCCCCAACAATAGCTTCTGTCACCCTGCGGGGTGCCCATGTAATGAGCCCCTCACCTAGCACACAGAATGCCACCTCCTCCACCATTAGCACCTCACGCTAATTACCCTAAAATGGCGCTAATTAGCTTATAAAACGTGCGCGGCCCACCATTACATGAACTGAATATTGCGCGCGAGCGTTGGCTTACACCTCCGCTTCCAGCTTCCGAGACGAGAGTTTGCGCGTAGGTTTCGGTCCCCCTTGTCAAAGTATGTCTTTTCGTGTCCGATGCCATCTTTATTTTGATAACATAAACTAACCACTTTGGCTTTCGTCGCAGGAAGCGAAATTGCGGTGGTGGCTCGTGACCGGGCGGTGAGGGGATTGTAGATTAATTCTCTCATTATGTTCACGCCTGGGATCCAGGTGTGACGGTAGCAGAATAGCAACACCTGCGTTATCCACGGAAAGAAGCTCTGATTGACTCATTCACCAGCCAACAACACGGCTCCATTATGCGCGCCCCTGCCTTTTTTGAGGACGTTCTGAGCACACGGTCGTCCAACAGCTTCAGAATAGCGAGACAAGGAAGCGGAAGTCGGGAGTCTGAGTGACTGTCAGAGCGGGAACGCTTTGACGTGATTGCCGAACGTTCGACGGCCCAGATGAAGGATGCATGCATTGCTTGAACACATCTTGAATGGCAGCTTTTCATCCAGAGAAATTGCATTTACAGGAACTGGTACCTATTTTAGAGTTTCAGAGACAACTAAAGTAGAGTTTCTGCATCGTCAACCAAGTGTCTGGAATGTGGAAGAAATGATGAGAGAATTTTTGAAGTCAAAATGGTCTCTACTGAAGACATTGGCAGCATGTGGTTGCTATCTAGCTAACTTGTTACAGCATTGTTTGTTTCCGGTTTAATAACCCAAACTAGCTAAACTATCCACTCTCCATTCTTCTCGATAAAACGTTTCATACCATTGGACGACTTGTATGCAAGTTGCATGTTCATAATATGATGTCTTTGTAATGTAAAGTGCCATTGACTGATTTTGGAAAAATTGCGACACAAACATATCATAAAAATAAATTTGAACGATAGAAAAAAATGAAAAGCTGTAGTTGTAGTCACATGTCATTCGGGACCAGGTAGGGGTCAGGGTTGCAACCCAGAACCCCCTGTCCCGGGTGTCAAACACCCCCTGAGCACTCCACTATCCTCTCCCCCCTCCACCTATATGTTACATTAGTAAATGACTTCACACTGAAGGACTTCAACAGCGGGACGCTTCGGCTGTCACAGTCGCGCTCTGACGAGCACAGAGGTCGTGGTGGCGACCTTCCCTTGGCTAACGTGTCCGGCGCACGGCGAGCATGCGTGTTGAGTCACTCATGCGCACGTTGAAACCGTCGAGTGAGTGACACGCCACCGCCAACGCTCAGAGCAAACGCGGCACATTTTGTCACCTCGGCGCGTGACTTGTGAAGGGAGGCGATGGAACTTCAGCTTCAGCACATTCTGTTGAGAAAAGGAAAAAAGGGTAAATCCAACGGGAATAAATGACGGTTAAGGAGAAACCAAAGCAGGCAATCTATTTTGGATGTAATTACATCAAAATTCATAATTAATTTGTGTTAAGATACTATTTAGGGCTTTTTTCCAGGCCCAATCTTTTAAAAACATTCAAATTGCCTTAAGGCTCCTTTGAGACCAGGTTTACCATTTTTTTTCGTTTTGGAGACTCAACCCGCGGTTGACTTTGTCCAACTTTATTTGAAGAGCAACAAAATAACTGAAAGTTTTGTTTGTACCACTGGTGTTTAGAGGGTTAATAAACTTCCAAATCATAATTTTCAGTTGTAATCCATTCTGCTTGGTTCTTAAATAGCTTAACTTCTTAAACTAGCTACATAACAAGTATCAAGTGTTCTAGTCTCACATACTTTAGATTCATATCTAGTCTGATGGTTGAGGAGCAGATATTTGGGTAAATGTTAAATTTCCCCTTCAGTTGAAACCCATTCTGAGTGCTACTGAAAAAGTGCTGTCTCTGAATCCTGTTTTTTTAACCAACGTATACAAACGTTAAACCAGCCCCATTCCAAGCCTTCTAAACCCACCAACAGAAATAAGATTACCATCCAAACATCTGCAGTAGAAGGGAGCGTTACACTTTGATTCGCTTAATAATCATTTCGACCAATCGTGTGGCTGCAGGCGGGTGTGTATCTGCGAGTCCCTAATTGGTAAACACATCCCCGGCTGGTACTAGCAAACTGTAGAAAGTGTCTATAAAGGTTTCAAATCAACACACTGCAGACTTGCCAGCCACTGTGGAAACACACTCATTAAAATCCCCTTCGCCAAAAGCTTCCTCCAACCCGCACAAATTACTTCTCTTCAGTAGGATATCAACACCACGATACAGGAGGCAAGGGAAACTCCACCCTTGTCGTATTTTGGGGGGTCTGACCCCTCTAGTGGGGCGTCCCTGACCCACGGTGACATCTCTTCCTCCTCGAGGCGTCCGGGACTGAAGCTAGTTCTAAAGACTTGAAAAAGTCTTTAGAAAACAACCCCGTGTTTTTAATCCGTTCGTCACTCGCCGCGGTTGTCTCTCACTCACTGACTCACTCGTTCATTACCGCAAATTGGCCGTGTCGCGGGAAATGAGGTCGTCGTGGGGAACATCAAAAGACTCTCTATCTCACCCACACCCTCTCTCTCTCTCTCTCTCTCTCTCTCTCTCTCTCTCTCTCTCTCTCTCTCTCTCTCTCTCTCTCGCTCTCGCTCTCTCTCTCTCTCTCCCTCTCTCTCTCATCCCTCGATGCAATTACGCACACAAAAAATGAAAAAACAGGAATCCTATTTAAATCGCCTGCTCTGTGAGGAAGGGGTGATTTCAGGATTGGTTCCCTCCCTGATTACAGCGGGGCCTGTTGCGCCGAGGCAATCACATTCATTACCGACGGAAGGAAGGAAGCTCCTCGCGTATATATACCATCCATTCACCCTCTGCTCGCTTATGATCCTATGCTTGCTTTTGACGGCGGCGGCGTTTAGCCCTGGCCTGACTCCGACAAACACCATTAGCATTAGCAACAACCTGCCCAATTTCGACGCTTATCTAATTAGCCGCGTTTACCTCCGCTGCCTCATTAGCTAGTTGATGTTAGCTTTAGCTAACCCCCCCCCCCCCGCCGCCGCCCCGTAAGAACGAGAAAAGCTATTTTAAAGGTAATTGCCT
>NC_079415.1:31389723-31419723 GCF_026213295.1 Gadus chalcogrammus | reverse complement strand
TTAAAAGCTGCAGTCGAGACGGAGGACTAGAACAGTCTGTACCAATGGAATAAGAATTCATCAGCACATCTCAAACAAAGGGCTAATTTCTGCCGTCGCTACTGACAACGATCAATTCAAGCCTGCTTCTTCCCAGGTTTAAACAAAAAGGACTTGTTGCTCTGATAGTTAAGTAGCCATTTTAAACCACTTAGCATAGCAAGGCAGAAAATAATGTTTGTTTTATATTAACTTAACCTTTATTTATCCAGGGAAGGTCACTGAGAGCAGGCTGTCATTTTCAACAATGCCTTGATTACAACAAATAAAAACACAAAAATACAAATGTACAATAGATATAAACAAACATTTCCATACATAAATAACATAATATAAACAACAAACTATCACACAATCAGACATACTATGTCAGATTATCCTGAACACACGTGTTCACGATGTTCATTCTGTATTCTCACATCGGGGGGGGGGGGGAGAGAGAGAGAGAGACAGAGACAGAGACAGAGACAGAGAGAGAGAGAGAGAGAGAGAGAGAGAGAGAGAGAGAGAGAGAGAGAGAGAGAGAGAGAGAGAAAAATAGTGAATACCCAACATGTTAATTTGAGGGCTCTGGTCTAGTGGGTGCCAAGCTGTCATCTCTAAATGAGCGTATTTATGGACGCCAGTTGGATTGGCGCTCCGCAGGTTGAACAACTGATATCCTTCTTTATCTATTTATTTCCACACTCTCATCAGATATGATAACAAGTCGCTCTTCATAATCTATATAACCTATAGGACAAGTGGGGGCAGGGGAGGGCTACGAACCACCAAGGGCTACCTATATATGTGTATTTATTTAAACATATTTTCTGTATTTTTGGGTCATGTTGTTTGCCCTTTATATCAATGTATCTCATCTTATGATCCATAATTCATGCCACCATCTATCGATGCATCATTCATTCTACCATCAGTCATCAATCCATCCAACAAACATCAACCATCTAATCATTCATTCATCTCTCAATCCATCAATCTTCCACCCAGGCTCACACTGCGTCACCATTGGTCCAAACACCTTGGGTCCGGTTCCGGATTCAGACTGGAACCAGTCTCCACTTTAGCCTAAGAAACTCCATCAAAAGGTACACCTGAAGCCCTACCTGGGGCCTTCCACAAGCACCGCCCCACCTACTCCCTCTCCCCCTCGACCCCCTACCAGCTCCTTAAAGAAGTGTCGTTTCGAAAACTCCTCCCGGGAGCAGCTCCGGATACGACCCTCCAGGATGGACTCCATTCACCCAATTATTATTCAAAGGACAATTTCATGTGATTATAATGCCCGCCGGGGCACCTGCTGAGGAACGCATTACACACTGTATTAGCTTACAGTTTAATGGCTGTTCCTTCCTTCCAGTCAACACGCACCGCACAGCTGCCGTCTTTTAAGAGCGTGGCGGGAGTCCTGTGGTGTGTGTGTGTGTGTGTGTGTGTGTGTTTCTGTGTGCGTGCGTGCGTGCGTGTGTGGGTGTGTGATTGATGGTTGGGCAAGGCCCAGACTGCGCGGTTAGTAGCTACAGATTGGCACAGCAGAAACTTGGCATGCATCGATGTATGCGCACACACACACACTACCGGAACGCCGACGTATGCACGCACACACACTCGCACACACACACACACACACACACACACACACACACACACACACACACATACACACACACACCACACACATACCGACGTATGCACACAAACAGACACACACCGAGACTGGCTTATGCACACACACACACACACACACTTGCGCCAAGGAATGCACACACACGCACATACCCGCGTCCAGCCGATGTTTGCATATACACACAGACACACACTCCGCCGTATGCACACACACACACACACACACACTCGCGCCAATGTATGCACACATACGCGCGCAGACACCCGCCTAGGTATGTACACAGACACACACAAGCATGCCAACATTTGCACACACACACACACACACACACACACACACACACACACACATGCACACACACTTGCCCGACAATACACAAAACGTGGGCAGCAGAAACCAGAGGAACAGAACATCAGCCCTCAGCGGCTCTCAGGGCCAGGAGATGATGTAAGCGCTCGGACTGAGCTGAGGCGGCGAGGAGCAGCGTCTGTACCAACCCACGTCCCCGTAGTGACCGTCAGTTGTACCTAATATTCTTTTGTGTGTGCTAGTAATTGATTTCACGTGCGTTGTGTAGTTGTGGTGATGAAGCTGTGGTGGCCATGACAACAAACGATGAATGACATGTCGTTCATCAGTTCATTTTGCAGCTGGACAAGATCGCCATGACGCTTACATGTCAGGGTTAAACAACAACGACAAACAAACGAACAAAGGGAAACACTGCCGGCGTAGGAGTGAGGGAGTCAGGGAGAGAGAGAGAGGGAGGAGGAAGGGAGGGAGGGAAGGAGGAAGTCACGGAGGGTGGGAGGGAAGGAGGGAGGGAGGGAGGGAGTTTAAGAGAGAGGGAGGGAAGGAGGGAAGGAAGGAGTGAGGGAGTCAGGGAGGGTGGTAGGGAAGGAGTGAGGGAGAGAGGGAGTGAACGAGAGAGGGAGGGAAGGACGGAGGGAGGGTCAGAGGAAGGGAGGGAGGGAGGGAGGGAGGGAGTAAAAGAGGGAGGGGGTGAGGGAAGGAGGGAAAGATTGATGGCAGGAGAGAGGGAAGGAGAGAGGAAGGGAGAGAGTGAAAGAGAGAGGGAAGGAGGCGGGTTGGGATGTAAGGAGGTAGCATGGAGTGTGGGGAGGGGGAGAAAGAGGCAGGCACGGAACACGGGAGGCAGGGATGGTGAAAAGAGAGCGGGAGAGAATAATAATTGGGAGGGAGATGAAACGAGAGGCCTGTGTTTCTCGGGGAGAGTAAAAAGTGTGCACGGCTACGGCGACCCTGCATGGCTGCAGAGAGTGTGCACGGCTGCTGAAAGCGTGCACGGCTGCTGAGAGGGTGCACGGCTGCGGAGAGCTTCCACGGCTGCTGAGAGCGTGCACGGCCGCTGAGAGCGTGCACGGCTGCTGACAGAGTGCACGGCTGTGGAGAGCGTGCACGGCTGTGGAGAGCGTGCACGGCTACATTGCGTCTCGGGGGTGCCTTAGTCCACGAGAAAAAGCTGTTGTTGCCCTCAGTGGATTCCGCCCCCACACACACACACACACACATAGGTATAACCACATCGCACATGTATTGTACACACACACACACGCATACACACACACAGAGCCCTATGGGCAAAATAACATATATGTGAGTGTATGCACAAACACACACAGAGACATGTTCGAACACTCAAAGACACACACACAGACACACACAACCAACCACACGTACATATACACCGTTTTCCCACAGGGAAAAAGCGTGCATGTACAACAGGCTGGCATATACCTGAGCATGATTGGTCAGTATACGCAGGTGCAAAGACGCTTTTTCAATGATTGGACACACACACACTCACTCACTCACACATGTGTTTCTTCCATCTGAAATTCAAGGTTATCCATAGTATGATTAATCTTTCAGGCTCCACATGATGTGAAGCTGTTCTTCCTTTAGAAACGCGCTACACAATCATTGGCAATACAATACAATACAAAACTACACGATACAACTGTGGAATAACAGGATCCCTTAGGCCGGAACACACGCATATATACTTTCTACATTCTTAATCACAAACCTTTGAAATGAGCACTTAATTTTCCCTTTGGTGTTGAAGAAAGTACTCAGCCTATGTAATAATCTCACTGACCCGTTATTTAATCGTTAGGCATGAACATTCGTGCAGAAGCACAGATATCTCATGATGCTTAATATACATGTCCAGTCCACTTGTTCACGTGCAGGTGAGGTCGTTCATCCACACACAAACACATGAGATGATGCATACACAGATGTCTTTGCAGGATGAATTGTATGCAAACTCTCTCTCTCTCTCTCTCTCTCTCTCTCTCTCTCTCGCTCTCGCGCGCGCGCGCTCTCGCTCTCTTTTTTCACTCTCTCTCACTCATTCTCTCTCACTCAATATCTCACATGCAGCATAAGGCATTTGAATAGTGCATGCACAGGACAAAGCACACTCTAATATGATTAAGGTTTAATCTGCGATGCATTAATTTTGACGGTCGGCCGCTCGTTCTCAACCATTCATTTCCCCTCCTTCGGGATTAATTAGAAACTTTTTTAGCGAAGCAGCACTTGGCTTTAAACAAAACCGAAAAACTCTTAAACAAGGTTTCACCATCTAAGCATTTATACAAGTGTCAGGGGGGAGGAATGTTTTATAGTCTCACTGGAGGTTGTGGAGTTCAACTTTGGTAAGGCTTTACAATAAGGGTATGTTGATTAACCATTAATTAACTTGAGTAAATGCGGCAACCGCTATGCTAACTGCATTAGCATAGTATTACTTACTGCATTAGCATAGCGGTTAGGATTTGCGTTTGTGGCACAGGTTTTAGTTTACTCGGACACCATAAATCAACGTGAAACCATAAATGTTTACTAGGCCATTAGTCAACTTTTGATTGACGCTTAGATAATGCTTATTACTGCGTTAGGTAATGTTAATGAACGGTTAATAAACAAACCCTTACATTAAGTGTAGCCAGAGGGATGGCCAGTAGGATCATCAGCCCCCCGGTCCCCAGCATGCAGTCAGAGGAAGGCATTTTGAGGAGGAGTTGAACCTCAGAAGCTAGCCTCGCAAAGCTAACTGAATCCCGCGAGATCACCCCAGGTTCTGCCTCGGGGTGGAAGTCTGGAACCAGTCTGGAAGGCTGAGAGAGAGTCAAGATTGCAACGTTATTCTGGTCACGTCACTTCCAAATTCCATTATCATATTTCCTAGTGTTTCTTTTAGTTTTGTGACAAATCGTTTGACAGAGACAAATGCAAAATGTGTCACCGAGACGGTGACCACTCTGTTAGCTAGTTAGTTAGCCTAGCTAGCTAGTAGGCTAGCTAGTCTCCGAACATGGCTTGGTCGGCCAATCACTAAACTCAGTGAGTGATGTTGAGGACAACCACGTCTTTAAAACCCAAACATACCTTTTCAAAGGTTTAATAAGCACACTTGTATACTTTTTTGGCACATTTTGTAACACCTTCAAGCTTTTCATGTTAAAGTCTCCCTTACAAACATTGAACTCGTAACATTTTCGTAGCACACGCACACACACACACACACGCACACACACACACACACACACAACCCGACATCAATAACATCAACATCTCTAATAATAACATTCATATAACTGCCTGCGCCCTGTTCACAAACACAAGTGTACCCACCCACACATCAAAGTTATTAAGTAATAATGGAGCTCTGTATTCTCTTTCATGCTGCCAAAGAGCTTCAAAACACCACCACCACCATCACCACCCCTATTCCAAGATGATACCGCCCCACTTTGAGTGTCAATAACCGGCCTCTGGTTTGCAGTAGACAAGGACACTGTGGATCTTCCCCGCATTGTGCCGTGTTTGTGTGAGAAGTGTTGCTTTTTGTGTTTGGTTGAGTAATGAGATGCACTGAGGAATCCAGCAGAGTTTTAACGTGATGCAGCGCTCCTCACGTGGGAGCACTTCTTGTTTTGAGCGTAAAAGCCCCACAGGCAAGAAAGACGTCTTCCTAGAAAGGAAATGAGGGAACCCTTCACATTAGCATCCTGCAACGGTAACTACACAAGAGAGTATTGCGTGTGAAGGGATGTCACACGTAACAGCATCTAGATGGGTCATAACGTTAAGGAACGGCGTGTGATTACAGTGTGTTTAGGGAAAGGGGTTAAGGTAAGGGACAGGAGACAAGGGAGTGAACAAGAGACCGTGAGAGAGAGGAGTTCAGTGCTAGATTAGGGTGAGGCTGTTTCATAATGTTATCACATATTGGGTACATTTTGTTATGAATGTTAAATGGACTGCATTTATGCCGCCCTTTTCTAACCAGTTGCCTCTCAAAGCGCTTTAAAATATCTCCTCACATTCACCCATGCATCACCCATTCATACACACATTCACTCATTCATGCACACATTCACCGACGATGGAATCAACCACTCAAGGTGACAGCCAGCCAGCTCGTCGGGAGCAGTCAGGATGAGGGGTCTTGCTCAGGGACACCTCGAAACCTAGCCAGGAGGAGCCGGGGATCGAACTAGCAACCTTCTGGTTACCAGCCGACCCCCCCCTTCCTCCTGAGCCACCTGATGCTCAAGAAAAAAAACGGAATGGGAAGACGGAGACACGGTGGAGATGGCGTTAAGGGAAACGACATGAAGCCTTATGACTGAGAATGAGAAGGGCGAAGTGAAATAATTATTATTTTGGCATGTCCTCGGTTCCTCAAGCAAACTGGAGCACACAAACCTTTGTGACCTGGTAGACCTGCGTTCGGGGAGCAGCATGCTTTTCAACACTCTACCTTAAGTTTTAGGCACTTTTAGTACACACACACACACACACACACACACACACACACACACACACACACACACACACACACACACACACACGCACACAACTTTTTCTTGACTCGTCCTTGTTCTTCCTTCTTCCTTCTCCTTTTTTTCAAAGCTTTTCAAAGTTGCATCCGCAATGTCAACTCAGGTTTACAGAGTTTGTTGGTTCATTTAGTTATCAGGCACAATGGCAGCCTCAAAACTGAGCTTGAAGGGCCGGATTTGAAGAAGACGGCTCCTCACCCCTCAGTCCTTCCTAGTGAGGTCCGGCCGAACACAAAGGGGTCTTTTTAGGCAAACTATTGGAACTCGTCCCTTTCTGAAGAGCCAAAAGAGACTTTGCATTTTTTTTTATGTTCGTTATACAGCAGGATGATTTAAGAAGGTCATTGGTTCGGTAGCCCGTAGCGACTGTTAGCAGGAGTGACCATCAGCGTGATTGACGTTGTTCATGTTTTCCATACTGTAGCCTATCCTTCATCTGTATGCCTGTGTGTGTGTGTGTGTGTGTGTGTGTGTGTGTGTGTGTGTGTGTGTGTGTGTGTGTGTGTGTGTGTGTGTGTGTGTGTGTGTGTGTGTGTGTTTGTGTGTGTGAGAGACACAAACACACTCAATGACAGGTGAGTGTGTGTGTGTCAATTTTTTTTGTCAATATTGGTTCTTGCTAAATGACGAGTACAAATCGTCACAAAACTAAAGCAGAGGCGTTTAAACACACACAGAAACAAGAACAACCAGAACACTGAAGACTCATCATCTGAACAATCATTAAGCCTCAAAGTAAAGTGTGTCTGACCCCAATACTACAAGGCTACCAATACTTATATCTGAGTCCTAGATTCGAAGACACACACACACACACACACACGCACGCACGCACACACACACACACACACACACACACACACACACACACACGCACAAACACACACACACATGCACACACACACACACACACACACACACACACACACACACACACAGTGTGTCATCATCTGAACAATCATTAAGCCTCAAAGTAAAGTGTGTCTGACCCCAATACTACAAGGCTACCAATACTTATATCTGAGTCCTAGATTCGAAGACACACACACACACACACACGCACGCACGCACACACACACACACACACACACACACACACACACACACACACACACACACACACACACACACACACACACACACACACACACACACACACACACACTCCGTGTAAAGTGCTTTGCGTGCCTGTAGAAAATGGATGCATCAATACAATGACATATTGCACTCTCTCTCTCTGTATTGGCTCCCTGCCTATCTGAGGATACGAGAAAGGGATCGAGGCTTCTTATGGAATGGAAGGTGGTGTGTGTGTGTGTGTGTGTGTGTGTGTGTGTGTGTGTGTGTGTGTGTGTGTGTGTGTGTGTGTGTGTGTGTGTGTGTGTGTGTGTGTGTGAGTGTGTGTGTGTATGTTGCTGTCACCTTGACCACCTCAGGTACCAACCATCTGTTCCCAGACCAAACTTTAGCTGTCTGTCTGTCTGTCTGGAGGGGGTCGCCCTGAATACTGGCGACGGCGGCGAGACAGGGACAAACCGCCTGACCCAAAAAAAAATATCTATGAGCGGAGAGCCAGTTTGCAGACGCCATCTTTGAATGGTTTGCGTTTCGTTCAGAACCTCCCGTCTCCGAAAAGAAAGCCAAAAACACAAAGGGGGAAGTGAAGAGTGAAAAAAGAATCAACAGTTCTAGACGAGGGTGGAGACAGTGATATAAAATGGAGGCTAAGTCTCTCATGGCAACCGTAGAAAAAGCAGTTAAAAAATCATGGCCGATGAATGAATCCTATGGGTGATGGTTGTTAAGGAACACTGACTCGGCATATTATTGGAAAATTGAGCCCAGATTATGAATAAAGGGCAAGGACCATGAATCATCAGCTCTCTGAGGTCGCTCTATGGCCAACCCGCAAGGAACGACGCAGAAAATCTATTCTTGTAATTCACAGGAAAAATAGGAATACTAATGAAAGCAGCCAGGCCAGACAGATATTGGAGAGAGATGGAGAGGGACAGGTTATGCTGATCTCCGCTCTGAACGGAGAGTAGACATTATTCTAGGTGAGGTTTTTTAAGTTATAAAGTTTGTTTTTTCCGTCTTTTATTCGTTCAGTTTCATAAATAAATAGATTGCGAGGTCAAAACCCTACCTAGCCTCTGAATATCACATTTTCTTTCCCTGATAAATAATGACTATGTTTGATATGAATAATATGACTCTTTGAATAAAAAGCAGAAATCCATCAAGCCTCTTAATTTGGTCATGATGTAGTTTGTGTGGGCTCGTTCTTTTTCAGATTTCCCCCCCAAAAAAATCCCTTAATTCAACTCGAGTGTGAACAGCATCGAAAAATAGACGTTTAAAATGTCCAACTCTATGTATTTTCAAGGTGGAATTTTATTCAAGTATACGGCTGTAGTCAACCTTATTTGAGTGACAAGAGCTTCTCGCTGCGCGGATGAATGAACCCTGAACAGCAGGCCGTAGGAACAAGGTATTGCATCTGACACCTCACCGCTGTTCATCTCAAACCCAACGCGTTATACTGCGTGAACTCTTTTTGATTTTGAGCGCTAGTGGTATCGCTCCATAGATCGGTGGCGATGTTTCACTCATTTTTCCAGACAACACGAAACTTGCTTGTAACATGACCTCCCGGATGGGTTTTTTCCTTCTGGTCGTGGAGAGTCTCAGAGAAGCTCGGCCAATATTCTCCCCCTCAATATGAGCAGCAAACAGCATTGGGAAGCAGGGAGAAAATCAGATTTGCTTTGACCGGTATTGCAGGTCTCTGGGATAATTGCGGCTTATTGCACTTTCAGCCCTTTTCCCCCCCACCCCCCTCCCCCTCTGTTATTTCTTTCCAACGTACGGCACTCTCCACGCAGTGTTATTACCTTTCTCTGCGGCTATGCTTGTGTATTTGGTTACGAGGTTATGAAGAAGCCTCATAATAAAAGGTTCTCATAAGAGTATCCACGCCGACCCCTTGCCCGGGTCCTGAGACAAGGCGACCTAGCATAGCAACATAATATTAACCTTCCATTTTTATATATTTTTATTTCCAACCGTTTGGGGGTGGGGGTGGGGGCGGTGGGGGGAGTAATGTCCATGTAATGATTCCGATGTTCTTTCCGCGGGAATATTTACCGAGAGCAATGAGCGTTGGAAGAGCGACCTCGTCATCACCATCATCATTACCCTGATGGTTTTTCTGTAAATTCTGATGATACTACAAATACATTCCCTATTAGACGCACCCGGTGAACTCTGCATCTCCCTTCCATTTCCTCCACCAAACGGTCACGTACTGTGAGAAAATGACGCACAGAGCAGTGGCTATGCGCCACACCACCCTTGAGATTTTCCCGAAACATTGATTTCCAAATAGTATATTCACATAATCATTTTCTGTCTTGTTTATAATTCGCCCACATTCCTAACTGTCACATTGAGCCTCTTATCGAATCCTTTCTCCCATTGATTTGTTAAAGGGTGCCGCATTTCTCTTGGTTGTAAAGACGGAATTACTTTTTTCCTTCTTTAAGGTAATTCATTATTCCACCCAGGATACATATATATTTTATCGAAGTACGGAGGAATGAATTGCTTTCTTCCAACGTGCTGTTTGTGCCAGCGGTTGTCCGGACGGGTTGAAAATGCACTCCCACTGTAGCAGAACTTAAAGATGAACTGGGGAGTGTGGGCGTTCTGGGGGTTCCTGGGGGTTCCTGGGAGTTGGCAAGGGGAGTTGGCGAGGATAGAGTTAACGTTTAAAAGTTATCACGGTTTGTGTTCTTGAATTGATGCAACAAATATACGCCAGCTCCTTGAGAAGAAAATGTATTTATGTGCATTCGCCCCAAAGTCACGCCAACGAAGGGACAAAAATCAGACGACTTAATTCCGATCCCCTGTTTCGGTCACCTCCATCTAAGACGTGATGTAACCACAGATGTGTGTGTGTGTCTGTGTGTGTTCACATGTTTTTGGGCCTTTGAATTATTTCATCTTCGTTGCCCTCATGAATCAAATTTCAGCTGTTAGCGGCGCCGCGGTCTATTATTGGAGAGCAATTTCTCTTTTCTCGTCATTAATGCTGAAAACTGGAGCGGAAATTCTGGTCCACTTCAATCACCGTAATCCAGCGCTCGGAAAGCTTTTGATACAGCACGTCGGAAATAGACGTGGCGCATCACACGAAACCAGGCCACGAAAGGAGAAAAAAAAAAGAAAAACGTACATACCGAGCCAACTGCTTTTTTTTTTTTTTTTTTTTTACAGCAAAGGTGACGGTGGAATACAGTCAACATGCCCCCCCTCTCCAGAACCGATTCCCCACCACAATGTTGTGTTATCTGATCTTGCAAAACAAAGGCCGTCTTTATCAAACCGAAAGTAGCGTCGTCGTGTATTGTGTATTGATCTTCCGGGTAAATCCTCGTGGGGTTCAACGTGGCCGACCGACATGCCGTCCCTCCGCGCGTGTCAAACAAGCACAGGTTTTCATTTTACCTCAAGGAAAGCGTATTAGCGTCACACACACACACACACACGTGTTAGGGGGTTGAAGCCAAACAGGTTTGTGCTGACGTCACCTCCCGTTATGTCTTCACCTGTCAAGATCCTCTTGTTTTCGTAACCTTTTCTAGAATCGATGAAAGCATGAAGGGATGGAAACACGGTTACAGAAGGCTGGGATTGAAATGTATACGTTCCATTAGCTCTCTTTGATGCAAGGACGAATAAATCAGATATTTCTGTCACTCTCCCACCCCCCTGAGAGAGAGAGAGAGAGAGAGAGAGGGAGAGAGAGAGAGAGAGAGAGAGAGAGAGAGAGAGAGAGAGAGAGAGAGAGAGAGAGAGAGAGAGAGTGTGTGTAGATGTGTGTAGAGTGTGGGTGAAGAGAGATGATGTGAAGTATTGGCACTGCGTTACTTCTGATCTGCATATGTGGATGCACTTGTGTAAATCAGTGTGCGCATGTGTGTAATTGTGTGTGTCACTGTGTGCGCAGTTGTGCATGTCGCTGGCCTGTGGGGGTCTCTGAGTGTGCGCACATGCATATGACGCTGCCGTGTGACGCTAGCGTGTTTGTGAGAGGCGTCTGTTTATGGTCATGTATTTTTGTGTGTCAAGGAATTTGTGTGTGTGTGTGTGTGTGTCTGTATGTATCCATTCATGTGTGTGTTTACCTATCTATGTGTTTGTCTGTATGAATTCATCTATGTGTGGGTTAACCTATTTGTGCCTGTTTGTGTGTGTGTGTGTGTGTGTGTGTCTGTGTGTCTGTATGTATCTATCCATGTGTGTGTTTACCTATTCATGTATGTCTATGTATCTGTGCATGTGTGTTTACCTATCAGTGTGTTTGTGTGTCTGTGTGTGTGTCTGTATGCGTCCATCCATGTGTGTCTTTATTTATTTGTTCGAATGTGTGTGTGTCTGTCTATGGGTGGGCCTACCTACCTGTGTGTGTGAGTTTGTGTGTGTGAGTGTGCGCTGCGCTGTGCAACAGCCTGCTGCAGTGCTGTCACTGCGCCAGCCTTACTCTGCATTATTTATCCGCCTGCAGACTGATCCCTCCCAACAGCAAGTCACCATGGCAACCGCCTCCGCACGCTCCCACACACACACGCGCCCACACACACTCACACGCACACACACACACACACACACACACACACACACACACACACACACACTCACACGCACACTAACACACTCCCACACACACACACACACATACAAAAGCGCTCACACACACACACACACACGCTCACACACACACACACACACACACACACACACACACACACACACACACACACACTCAAACTCACACAGAACCACAGACACACGCTCACACTCACACACACATACTCACGCAAACACACTCACACACTCCCACGAGTGGAGAGCCGCGAAGAGCGAGGAGGAGAGACGGAGAGGGACGTTCGACGAGGTGGCGCTTCGTCGACAATCACACGGCTAACCTTAGCCTTGATTTCATCTCGCAGCAAAAGGATCCTCCGTCTTAGTGCTTCTTTCAGAAAAAACCAACGGAGGGGGCGAGTGAGAGCTCAGGCAGAGCTTATTTTCCCGGACCCCCGCCGTCCCCGTCCCCCCCTTTTGCCGCTCGGTATAAGCCGTCAGACGCGGGGCACCAGATAAAAACCGATAATGTTTTTTCAATAAGGGAGCTACTTCTGAGGTGGATTATGACGAAGAGGGAGGAAGAAGAAGAGAAAGCGGTTTGACGTCGGCGTTTGAGCCTGGAGTGCTCGGTTCACGCTGACCGTATGTCAAGTGTCGCTGCCGTGTTTTTTAAAGTAAGCCCTGAAAAACGTTTATTTTTATATACATAAATTCAACGGAAGAGGAAAAGGTCCACCATTAGTCATCAGCTTTTACAACCGGGGCACCTGCTGGTACGATGGCAGCACTTTGAGGCCGAACCACTGTTGGTTTCTAGCTAGCCGTATCAACAAGTTTGTGTTCTTACCGATGAGTCACCGAGCAGACGCTTTAATCCAAACTCACCGACCGCTCGCAGGTGTTTGAGCCGGGAAAAAAACCCGAAATGCATACAGTGTGCGTCGAGGGTGTGTGTGTGTTTATTTAAGTGTGAGTTAAATAACCTTTTAGCCCTTATTCTTGTTATCTGTCATCACCGCCCCGCTCTGGAAAATATGTCATTATCGCCCACTCTGTAAAATGTGTCTATTGTGTCCCACT
The DNA here is from genome assembly GCF_026213295.1 of Gadus chalcogrammus. Taxonomy (NCBI): domain Eukaryota; kingdom Metazoa; phylum Chordata; class Actinopteri; order Gadiformes; family Gadidae; genus Gadus; species Gadus chalcogrammus. The sequence goes on along the minus strand of NC_079415.1, from coordinate 31,406,439 downwards.
GCTCCTCACAGGTAGAGAATATAGACGAGGTCTCCTCAACCAGTCACTCCAGCCACTGTTTCTGAGGATAGCCAATGCTTTACTACTCGACTGACACGACGCACTTAAGAGCCATGTGATTACTGTGATTTAGACCTGGTGAGGGAAGAAGGAAGGAGAGCATACGAGGACTCTTAGAGACGGTGGTGTGGCCAAACACACAACTGTGCTGCCGCTGGTTGTGCGTTTTGGTCATGTTTTTATCGGAATCTGCATTTATCTCAAGGAAAAGTGTGAAAATCGCTCTTTAATATAATAAATAGCGGCCATAAAAATAGAAAAAATAAAATGTTCTTGCACAATTACTTTTCACAGGGCATTCAAGAAATGTCGAAGTGCTATGTATAACAAAGCTTCTCCTCTTTTACAATAACATAAAAACATTCCCGGTACTTTACTTTGAAAGTCGGCCCAAAATGTTACGTGTGAGGGGGTTGGCGGGGGAGGTCATGTTAGAAGCAGTTCCATGTTGTCTGAAAGAAGAGAGAGGGCCTGATAATGGTCCCTCAGAAATGGCCGAGGGCGGGCGAGAGTGCTTGGACGACCAGACCTTTTTCTTTTTCTTTTCAGTCCTTGATCGAAAAGCAGCATGGATGAAAACTCAAAAAATGTCAACTTTTGACCGTTGATGGTTGTCAAAAGTTTATCGGGTATATTAGGACTCAGGTACGCACTGAGATGACCTGGGTCGGCTATATCTGGGGAACTCATAGTTGATCCGCAACATCCACTGACTTAAAACTTAAAAGCCTTACTTTTCACTTTGCCGATTTATATCCTGTCTTACTTTTCACTTTGCCGACTTCAACCCTGTTTTACTTTTCACTTTGCCGACTTAAACCCCGCCTTATTTTTCACTTTTCTTCTTCCTCCAGGCAGTTCCCCTTCTACTACTTCCTTTTCCTACTTTCCATATTTTTTGTCTCCCCTTGTTCCCGTGTGTCACTGTGACACCTCAAAATGGCTCACATGTAGTATTTGATGTTTCTTTTGGTGGGTTCTCAAAGGAAACATTTACCTTGGTGTACCGGTGGGGGTTTTTGAAAATGGGAATGTCACTTAAAAACCGAGAAGCATTTATCAGAAGTCCTGTCATCAGGGTGAAGACAGCTGCTTGGCGCGCTTCGAGTGTATTTTCGGTAGATTATTGTCACACAGAAACCAACGCAACAGAGCCCCTTTGTATTTCCTGAGTGGCCTCGGTGAATTGAAAGTCTAGCCACCAATATTGCTTTTTTTTTCTTTCACTCCCCCTTGGTTCGGACGGCAAGACAAACTGAAAAGTGTAAATTGAAAAGTAGTCTGTGCTATAAAGACCGCACAAAAGGAACTCTGAGATATCGACAAAGTGACATCATTCATTCATTCATCGGTAGAAATCTGTTAATTGGAGAATGTTGAAAACAAGAAATAAGAAAAGAACCACCCAAGCACACGCACAACAAGAAACGTACGATTTTATCATCCTTAGGTTCGAATTTGTGATGTTAAGTTGGGTTACTGATCCATGAAAGTGAACCATCGCCCAATAAACATGGGCCTAAAACAGAACCCTGAGGAACAGCAATCTTAATTGGGGCAGTACTGGGATAAACGGCACCCAAGTTAACGCAAATCAACACGAATACCACCCAGAAAGTGTCTCACTGTAGACAAACCAGCAATTTAATTAACAATTGTGCCCGGTTATCGATCCCCTCACTCTTTCCTGTCGTCCTTAAATCCTTCACTCGCCGTCCATCAGGGTCGACCGGCGAACTAGACGTCACTGAACTTTGAATGTCTTTGAAATTCAAACAAACAATGTTCATCTGATCGCTGATCTCGTGTTTAATTACATTCTCACGCTCAGCCATCGTCCGGAGGCCAGACCGGAAACAAGAATGGACAGGCAATGTTGTCATCGGCTCGTCACTCAATAGTACGAGAAAAAAAAAAGAAAGAATAGAAGTCGTCTCCTTTGATCGGGTGATTCAATTAAAACCTAGTGTGCTCTAAGTGTGCCCTGAGTTCAGTTCTGCCTTTAAACACTTTTCATCTCCTAGAACTCCCCCTCCTCCCCCATCCCTTACCCACATGAGAGCGAGGGAGGGAGAGAGGGAGAGCGAGCGGCAGAGATACAAAATGATAGAGAGAGAGAGAGAGAGAAATAAAGAAATAGAAATAAAATGAGAGAGAGAAACAACATGGGAGAGAGAGAGAGAAACAAAATTAGAGTGAGAGAGAGAAACAACATGGGAGAGAGCGAGAGAGGGGGAGATTGAGAGGAATGAGTGGTTTGTGAGAGACAGGAGAGAGCCCGGGAGAGAGAGAGAGAGAGAGAGAGAGAGCTCTCTCCCACACGCCATTTGCCGCTAATTGACCAGTAGCAGCATGGATAATGGTTTGTTTTTTTCTTCCTTTCACACCTGCTGCGAGCCCCGAAATGCTCTTCACAGGTCCCTCTCCCTGGGCGAGAGACATTAGCAGTCAATCTGGACCTCTTTCCAACCACGGCCCCGGAGGACTTACCGAGGTGTGAGTAGCGAGCGTTCCCCCGTCTCCCCCGTCTCCCTCCCCTCCTCCCCGCCTCCCTTTCCCCGCGACGCTCCCAACGACGCGTCGGAGATGAAGACGCTCGGAGGAGCGCCGAGTGTTTCTCATTCCAACAAGTTAAATTACGCCCGTAATGAGAGTTGGAACCCGGCCTTACTTAGAGCAGATACTCCACTGTCCCCCCGGTGACGGAGCCACCTGGAGAAGAGCAGCTTGAGCTGGTATAGCCGTTTGTAGCCGTATGCTAGCCTGTACAGCTGCATGCTAGTTGTTTTCTAACTGCAATAGCCGCATGCTTGTCGTGTGCTAGCCATAGTAGCTGTACGCTAGCCAGTATAGCCGTATGCAAGAAGGCATAGACGTATGCCCGCCGGTACAGCCGTGTGCTAGAAGGTTAAGCCGGTATTGCCGTATGCTAGCCGCTATAGCCACATGCTACCCGGCATAACTGTACGATAGCCATATGCTAGCCGGTATCGCTGTATGCTCGTCATATGCTAGCCTGTATCGCCGTATGCTAGCTGGTTTAGCCTTATGTTAGCTGGTTTACCTGCTACCAGCGGCAAAAAACAGCAGCAAAAAGAAAACAATGGTGAAAACAAAACGGACCGAACATAAGAGTGCTCAGCGTTCAGTACGCGGGGCCGGGCTATCTGAGGACCCTCCCCTCCTCCTCTCCGGGTAGACACAAGCATCCAGCACGGAGCCAGGAAAACAGCTGCACTCGCGTCTCCATGGCGCCGACGGCACGGCCCGTGGTTCCAGCTCCTACCCTCCCCCGGTTCCTCTCTGGTTCCCGGGGGAACTGCTCAGAGATGAAAGAGGCGGGTGGGTGTAACGGCGTGGACCCGCGCTGGCGGTGACTTGATCGTTTTGTCTTCTGTACACTGAGGACACCGCCGTACCCCGGTGGGCGCTCGCTAAAAATAAGTTCTGTGTTCCGGCGGCGCTACCGGGGGGTAGCGGACGAACGGCGACTTTACCGGGTCTGACGAGAGCTGAGAAACTCCCAGACACAAAGGTTATGATTTGGCAGGGGGGGGTAGGGGGTCTTTTTTGAAGTGTGTGCTACCAACAAACCCCAGGCCCGACCTATGGCGGGAGGAGGTAAATGCTAATTGGTCTGCATTTATAGAGCGTTTTCCCAACCAGTGGCCACTCAAAGCGCTTCACAATACTGCCACAACATTCACCCATTCCTACGCACATTCACACACCGACGGCGGAGTCAACCACGCAGGGCGACAGCCCGTTCGTCAGGAGCAGTGAGGGTGAGGCGTCTCACTCAGGGACACCTCGACACTCGGGGGGAGCCGGGGATCGTACTAGCAACCTTCCGGTTACCGGCCCGACCCACTCTAACTCTTGAGCCTACATGCTGCCCCACTGGTGGTGGTGGTGGTGGTGGTGTTGGTGGTACTGGTGGTGGTGGTGGGGTTAGTGGAGGTGCTGGTGGTGGTGCGGGCTGTGTGTGGTGGTGGAGGAAGAGGAGTAGGGAGTGGTGCTGGTGGTGCTGGCGGAGGAGGAGGAGGAGGAGGAGGAGGAGGAGGAGGAGGAGGAGGAGCAGGAGGAGGAGGAGGAGGAGGAGGAGGAGGAGGAGGAGGAGGAGGGGGGAGGAGGAGGAGGAGGAGGAGGAGGAGGAGGAGGAGGGGGAGGAGGAGGAGGAGGAGGAGGAGGAGGAGGAGCAGGAGGAGGAGGAGGAGGAGGAGGAGGAGGAGGAGGAGGAGGAGTTGTTTTGAGGACACTGGTAGAGCTGGGAGGTAAACAGCCGTCTGTCTTTCTCTTTCCCACAAACTGTAAAAGATGCTGAGTCAGAGCCGCCGATACCCAACGGCCACTGACATTTTCTGCTGACTAAGTGTTGCTGTTTCCCGTGCTATACGCAACAACAACAACAACAACGAACAAACAAGTGGGGGTAGAGGGGGGGGTGAGGGGGGGGGGACGGGGTTTCAAACTGTTGTTTACCAATCACTCATTTAATGTCTTCTCACCTCCAGTATCACTTCCCTGGGAAATAAAACACAATTTCCTCGTGTGCATCTCCTCAAAAGCCTCTGGGAAGATTAATCAGCCGGAAACAAAGACTGGGGGGGACACCATCGCCCGGTCTGATCAGGCGAAGAAAAGGCTCGCTCGCACCACACACGACACCTGCACCACGCAGCACACACACTAAACACCACCCACCACACACGACACACACACACACCACACACTCACCACACACACCACACACACCAGATACACCACACACATCTTACACAACACACACACCTGCCCCTTGTGTTTGTAATTAGGCTGGGCGACAAAAGTTTGGCCATCCATAGAGGTAAAAGAGCCGCGCCTTTAGCAGATCCCTGACGTCCTTGTTTGTGCGTTTCTATCACGTTTTATCAGAATCAACAGGATTCAAGATTTGTCTGGTTGTGCGTTTCTGTCATGTTTTCACAGAAATCATCAAGTTTTGACGATTCGTCTGGTTGTGAGTTTGGTCGACGTTGTTCATGACGCAATTGTATTTATTAGGACACCTATGAACTGTACACTCAACGAACCTGCCACATCTTCAACCGACGGCAGAAAGCCACTCTGACATGCGTCCACTGAGTGAGTTTGTGCGTGCCCTCTTGACTGTTGGACAAACGGTGGACAGTTGTGACTCTGGTTGTGTTTGTTTAACAGGGGCGACGCACAACACAACACAACGGTCAGGCCTTGGTCAGCTTTATAACTCGTGTGCGGATGTACAGCACAGTGCAGATGTTACACACCAGCAAATGAAATACTGGAAGCAAACCGTGTGCATCACATAAAACATCGTACAAAACATACATCTTTTCTGAATCTAAAACATTCATGTGTATTCATACATATAATTTGAATTATTATAATACATATAGATACATTTATACATAGAAAGGTATTTATTAAATGATACACACAAAATATAATAATAACACAATAACTACATATAATGTATTTTATAGAGTGTTCACATTCATTTTGTTTGTTTGTTTTGTTTTGTTTATTTTTTTATTTTCTTGTTTTTTTATTTATTTTGTTTATTTATTTATTTATTTTTTCCATAATGTCTTGTTTTTTTTTAAACGATTTATGATGACTATATGCTCTGTAAAGTGACCTTGGGTGTCTTGAAAGGCGCCTCTAAATTAAATGTATTATTATTATTATTATTATTATTTAACACGTATATAAACATCCGTCTGGCATCTCTGTCCCTGGTGTGTACACACACACACACGCATACGCACGCATCCACACACCCATGCACGCATGCACGTACACACACAGATATACATTGGCAACCGTACGCACATTCAAACACACACAGGCAGACGCCTACGCGCACACACGCACAAACACACACACACACACACACACACATATCCTCGCACACACACATACACAGACCCACGCACACACACACACACAGACACACACAACCCCCGGCCCCCACACACAGACACGCAGACATGCTCCTACTTTGCATAATTTCCAATTTCAATATTGACTCTGCGTAATGACCACCTCTCATCCCGCGATCCCCGGACCCTCACGTCCGTAGCGGAGAGACGAATGTCTTTCGCGGAAAGAACGCAGAAAATCAGAACATGCGCGTTATTACTTTGAGATATTCAGTAGGGGAAGGAATCCTGGTTTGTCTCTCTCTGAGACTGAGGAGTTAATTAAAGTAAAGGCTGCCTCTCGTGCCCGCTGTCAGTAGCTTATCTCGTCTGCGCGTGACTCTCTCTCTCTCTCTCTCTCTCTCTCTCTCTCTGTCTCCTCCCTCTCTCTTTCTCTCTCTCTCTCTGTCTCCTCCCTCTCTCTTTCTTTCTGCTCTGCTCTCCCTGTTTGCTGACAATAGCAGAGGGACAAATAACAGGCGTGTGTGGTCACTGAAGCGGGGCAGATCATTTGCAACGTAGATGAGCCCTCTCTCCCTCCCTCTATTTACCTCTCTATCCCTCCCTCCCTTCTCTCTATTTACCTCTCTATCCATCCATCTCACTCTCTCTCCATCCATGGCTTACCCTCTCAGTCTCTCTCACTCCCTCCTCCTTTGTTAGGTCTCTCTCCCCCTTCTCTATCTCTCTCCCTCTCTCTCTCTCTCGCCATCACCACGCCAAGGGCAGGTAGATTACCTCCGTGTGTGCGTCCGGTTGTGTGTCTGAGTGCGTTTGTGTGTGTGTCTGAGGGTGTGTGTTTGTGCAGTGACTAAAGTTTTCTTCCTTTGTACTCTGAAGAAACAAACAATGTCCCTGAACATTACTCAGTCCTGGTGGGTAGATTAGAGTGTGTGTGTGTGTGTGTGTGTGTGTGGGGGGGGGTAAAAAGACGAAGTGACCTTGATTGGTCTCGACCTCAACAAGTCTCAAGTGGCTGAGTTCCAACCCAATCATCGGCGCCTCACCGCAACCCCCACGTTTTCAGTTCCTAGTCTTTCCCCTTGCTTGTTAGCATGCGTGTAGCATGTTTACCCCAGCAGTCCCCTCTCTATCCCGGATCTACGCTGATGCAAAAGGCAGAACCCCAGGGCAGCTGAGGCGCTAGACCTCGCAACCAGAAGGTGGTGCGTTTGATCCCCAATGTCCGGAACCAGTCCGTCGGCCTCCTTGAGCAAGGCGCCTACTTCAAGTTCCTCAGAGGACGAGGTCAGAGTTCACCGGCGTTTGGTTTGGATAGAATCACTACAGGAATCAAAAATAGAACTGAAAGTGATGGAAACAGGGTCGAAAAATGTTAAGAACTGGCTGTCTTTCTGTCTATAGATCTGTTTCATTCTCTGTATTTATGTCCTGTCTGTATTACTAAAGACCTGTCTGTTTAACCGTTTGTGTATCTATCTATCTTTCTGTCAATTGACTTTTGTTCTCTGTATTTATGTCTGTCAGTCTTACTTAAGATCTGGCTGTTGATGTTAGAAACCTCACATGTCACAAACGGATGAATCCACTGAACATCTTGTCAGGAAAATGTCCAAAAAGTGTGGATGGTGTGTTTGTGTGGATTATGGCCGGTCAAAGCAGCCTCACCTCTCTCTCTCTCCCTCTCCCTCTCCCCCTTTCTCCCTCTCGGGTGAGGGAAAAGGGGTGGAGGGAGAGTACTAGGAGATGAAAGGTGGTGAAAGGAAGACCTGAGCTTGGGGAACGCTTAGAGCATGCTAGGATTTAATTGAATCACCCGAACGAAGGAGACCACTTCTATTATTTTTCTATTATTTTTTACCCTGGGTCCTGGTCGTTGGGGGGAGCCCAGTTAGACCACCTAGGTAACTGGTCGTGGTGACACTCGATGCAGCCAGCAGGGGAGAGAGATACCACCAATTAGATCAGCATGAGACAAAGAACAGAATCAATAGTCCGAGAGAAGATAGCAATGGCTTTGATGGAATATCATCTGAGGCTTTATACACACCTTGATAATCCATAAGAACAGAATGACAAGTCAATTGCGGACTTCGGCTGTCCATCGCTCGCATGGCGGTTGGTCCGTACACACGCCAACTAAAGTGGCTTTGATTCACCACCTAGGTGGTACTGGGCTCATCATATGTCAAGGTGTGTGTGTGTGTGTGTGTGTGTGTGTGTGTGTGTGTGTGTGTGTGTGTGTGTGTGGTTATTTGAGAATGTAGATCTATATTTGTGTGTGTGTGTGTGTGTGTGTGTGTGTGTGGGAGAGAGTAAATGTAGATCTGTGTGCGTGTGTGTGTGTGTGCGTGTGTGTGTGTGTGTGTGTGTGTGAGTGTTTTTGGATGTGTGTGTGTGTGTGAGTTTTTTTGGATGTGTGTGTGTTTGTGTGTGTGTGTGTAGATTTGTGTTTGTATGCGTGTGTATGTGTATGTGTGTGTGTGTGTGCGTGAATGTAGATCTATGTATGAGTGTGTTTGTGTGTGTGTTTGTGTATTTGTGTGTGTGTGTGTGTGTGTGTGTGTGTGTGTGTGTGTGTGTGTGTGTGTGTGTGTGTGTGTGTGTGTGTGAGTGAATGTAGATCTGTGTGTGTGTGTGTGTGTGTGTGTGTGTGTGTGTGTGTGTGTGTGTGTGTGTGTGTGTGTGTGTGTGTGTGGAAGTGAATGTAGATCTGTGTGTGTGTCTGTGTGTGTGTGTGTGTGTGTGTGTGTGTGTGTGTGTGTGTGTGTGTGTGTGTGTGTGTGTGTGTGTGTGTGTGTGTGTGTGTGTGTGTTGTTCAGCCTGTGTGCATTGATTACCCACAATGCACCAAAGGTGTGCAGCCTCAACCAGAGAGCCTAACCATTCAGACTCGGCCAGGTTAGGCTGCTCAAACCAGCCGTCAGACACGCACACTAATCCACACAATTCCAACTTTTGTACTATATTCTTGTTTATTTTTTAGAACATTTCGCACAGCATTCAATATTGAAGTAAAACCATTTTTAGCGGTTTAAAAACAAAAGGAAAAAACGCAATAAACAATTCAGGTTTCTAAGAGAGTACGCGTTTCCAACCAAGCAAAAGTGCAAAGTCGTTTTTCACCCTGAATTATCAGCTCAGACTGCGGGCAAGAGGTTGGAAACTACTGCACAATTTATGTAGACATTTATACAGTGGAAGAGTGTTTCGCTTCTGCAACACATAAGTGTATTGTTGTGTCGCTTGGAGTTTTAAGCCAGCACGCTATCTGAGGGTGTAAGACACAAACAGAAACATCTGAGGCTGGTTTCCTTAGGACTGAGGTGGTGAGTACAGCCCTCCCCATGAACCCATGGTCATGATAAAAAATCCTTTTGTCCAGGCACACCCATTTGATCGTTCCTTAGTCTTTTACCAATTAGTTTTAGCGTATTTGTTTGATTTGCCTTAATTTATCATATTAGATTTCCGTGTGTGTGTGCATATATTTGTGTGTTTATTGATGTGTGTGTGTGTGTGTGTGTGTGTGTGTGTGTGTGTGTGTGTGTGTGTGTGTGTGTGTGTGTGTGTGTGTGTGTGTGTGTGTGTGTGTGTGTGTGTGTGTCTGTGTATCTGTGTATCTGTGTATCTGTGTGTGTGTGGTGCATGCTGAAAATCCTAATAAAAACTACCTCACTAGTGTATTCACCCTTTTATTCGTCTTCTTTTGATCATATTAGATTCACTCTTTGTACTTTCAGTCCCATTCTATTTGATTCAACGATCCTGCTTTGATATTTCAATTGTATTTCCTATTCTATTAGGGATCTTCCCACCGCCTTGCTCTGTAATCTGCACCACTCTTGTCTTGAGGACCCGTGGAGGCCCTCGACTCCAGCCCTGCTCCTCGTCCTCCCGTCCCCCCGTCTGTCCTCCCACACTCCTCTTCCCCCCCCGTCTGTCCGAGAGGCTCAGAGAGCACAGCTGAGGCCGGGCTAGTCTTTTTCAGCACAGCAGTCGGTCCCCCCCCGTCACCCCAGGAGGAAAACGCTACTTGTACCCGTTTGTGTGTGTCTGTGTGGTACGGTATGTGTGTGAATCTGTGCGTGCGTGTGTTCGTGTGTTTGAGTGTGTGGATGCATATTTGTGTGTATGTGTGTGGATGCATATTTGTGTGTATGTGTGTGTGTGTGTGTTTGTCTTTGTGTGGATCTTTGTGTGTGTTTTTGTTTATGTGTATCTTTGTCTGTATCTGGTCGTGTGCGTGTGTGTGTTGATGCTGGAGTGTGTGTATCTTTCTTTGTTTGCTTGCTTGTTGCTTGCGTTTGTGTATGTGGTTGTGGTTGTGTGTGTGCCGATCTTTGCGTGTGTGCGTGTGTAACTGTGTGTGTGTGTGTGTGTCTCTGTGTGTGTGTTCATTTGTGTGCATCTTTGTGCATGTCTGGCTGTGTTTGTGTGTCTGTGTGTGTGTGTGTCCGTCTCTCCGTGTGAATCTCAATGTGTGTGTGTTTGTGCGTGTGGTTGTGTGTGTTTGTTGATTGTGGAGTGTGACTGTACTGAAGGTCGCAGGTTCCCATTACACACGCCATCTGTCGCGTCCTCCCGATTATCTCTGCTCTCCCGTGGGGGGGGGGGGGGGGGGGGGGGGGGGGGCGGCAACAACCCTTCGCATTAGTTAACCAGCAACACAAACAGGAAGGGGGTGGGGGTGGGGGGGGCATGTCTGTCAGTCTATAAGTATTTCTGTCAGTCCGCTTGCCTGTGTTTCTTTCTGTATAGAACTATCTGTACGTTTATACATTTGTCTGTAAGTCTATGTTTGTCTGTCTGTCGAGTTTATCTATCTGATTGTCGATAGATGTCTGTATAACCGTCGGCCCGTCTTTAAGTATGTCTGTCCGTCTGAACAGGGGCTTGTCTGTATTTCTTTCCGTCTATCTGTGTTGGTACAATTAGATTTCAGTTCGTACATTTGTCTGGAAGTCTACAAATGTGTTTGTCCGTACACGGGTCTGTCTGTCCGTCTTTCTGTCTATAAATGTATCTGTAATTTTAACATTTGTCTTTTAGTCGACAGATCTATCTGTAGTCTGTTTGTCCATAGATGTCTGTTTGAGTGTCGGTATTTATTTTTGTCTGTCTGACTGTCTTGATGATCTTTCTGTTGAACCGTCCGTATGTCCGTCACTGTCTTGCTGTCTGTTATCTATCTGTTTATGTTTTCTGGCTATAGCTCCGTCTGTTTGATCAAATATTATTTGAATAGATTTGTCTCTCTGTCTGTCTGCATGTATATCCCTGTCTCGGTCAATACGTCCGTACGTCCTTGCATCCGTCAACGTGTTTCCGCGTGTCTGCATCTAGAGGGACGGAACCGTGTCTTTCTGGGTCAGTCGGCCCGTCCCCCTGCCTGCCTGCCTGCCTGCCTGCCTGTCTGTCTGTCTGTCTGTCAAGCGGCTGGCTAATCTCTTAATAAGCAGAGATTAACCGCGGGAACAAATAGAATGTTTCTCATGATTACTGGATGCATGAGTTGGAGGCGTTCCAACTGTTTGTTTTTCCTCTATTTTGGGCTTGTTTTTGAGCACGCGGCTCCAAATCCTTCCGGCCCACCACCGTGACGGCTGGGAGAGAAGACGTTTGATTGACATTTGGCAACGCACTTGGAAATGGTCGGTTGGTCCGCTCCCCCCCCCCCTCCTCCTCCCCCACACCTGTTTGTTGCAAAGCAATGACACTCATGTTTACATGTACATATTGTTTGTGTGTGTGTGTGTGTGTGTATTTGCGTTTTTCTATGTGTCTGTGTTTGCTTCTGTGTGTGTGTGTCTGTGTGTGTCTGTATGCTTTTCTATGTCTGTTTGTCTGTGTGTGTGCGTCTATCCGTCTGTCTATATGTCTTTCCGTCTGTATGTCTGTATGTCTACCGCTCTGTCTGCTAGTCTGTCTGCTAGTCTGTGTGTCTATGAGTCTGCACGTCTGCGTCTGTCTGTCTTTCTGTGCTCTAGTCTATGTACTAGTCTAACTTGAGGCCTCCATTTAGAGTCCCGTACCTTTTTGAGATTCAGCAGTGAATCTTCTCCTCTGCCCTTGAGTCCATGTATTCATTTATTTGTTTATTTAATTCTGTATTTACAGCGAGCTCTGACATGCCTGAAGGTTGTTCCGGAGGGGGGGGGGGGGGGGGGGGGGGGCTGTGTGATGTGGGAGTCAACAAGCCTTGTGAGCACAGCGTGTTGACACCCTGTACCATATTGACAGGTGGAGGTGACCCCACTGAGGTCTCTCTGTACAACATGACAACATGGAGTGTGTGTGTGTGTGTGTGGGGGGGGGGGGGGGGCGTGGTGTGTAGCCATGGTAACGAGGGCGGGAGTGATACCGAAACATCAAGCATATGTGTTTCCTTTCTTTCAGTCGGAATTGATGGTGACACTTCGTAATAATGTGCGGTCATTAATCACTTGCAGGCCTTTATCATCAATGAAACATAAATTTAGAAGCCCTAAATTCACGATGAACTAATCTAGTTAATCATTAGGTAATGGTTTATGAATGACTGTTTTGCATTTGCCACACAATATCAAATTATTGAATCTAAAAGGGACCACACAGTTTAAAACATGTGTCACCATTTGATGCATCGTACCAGCCAATAGCTTTATGCTAATTAGCATCTTTAGCCCCTTGGCAGGTCAAAACAAAAGCAACACAATAACAAACAGAACAAAATGTGCTTGCGATAATTAGGTAATCATCTTTTGATACATATGGGGCCTTTACAAGGTCTTTCATGCCCTTATTGAAGATGAACAATCTAATAGCTATGGTTTATAACTCAGGAATCTCCCGCAGGTTTGAAAACTGTTTCGATGCCAAATGGAAACGTACCAATTGAAGACGCCTCGCCCTAACTGCTTCTGACGAGATGGCTGTCGCCTTGCAGTGTCGACTCTGCCGTCGGTGTGTGAATGTGTGTGTGAACAGAATTGCATTGTATTGCATAAAAAATGTCTGCTAAACGCCCTAAATGTAAACTTACTTAGCAACCTGAGCTTGATAACGTATAGTCCATGCGACCCTTCTTTCCCATCAAACAATAAACATGACGACAAGCAGTTGACGTTGGTGCGATAGTGAAGTTGAGTTTTTGATAAAAAAATACCCCGTTCGTCATGGTGCAGGCTTTCTTGGTTCACTGGAGAAGGTGGGGCTGCACACGGAGTCTTGACCTCTTTAGAATAATATGCACACTCCCGAATGTTAATAATTTTTTTATGAATGAAGACACCAAGACAGACATACAAGAATAAGTCAGCTTGTTTTTTATCTAGACCAAAGCCTCGTAAGGACAGTTCCTCTGCGTCTCTCTCGTAGATCGCACCATCTTTCAATGTCTTTGTTTAATACGACTGCATCACTTCTCACATGATCAGCAGCTCGCGGATTTCACTTTCTCTCAAGTTCGAAGTTAACTGCTCATGATCGTATCGCTGCGTTGTCTCTGTGAAGACGCAGAAACACGACTACCCAAGCCCCCCCCCCCCCCCCCCCTGGAACCGCAGAGCCGTAGCATTTACAACAGAATGAAAACCAATAAACCACCAGGGTCCGGGAAGGTAAATTGGGGTTCTAGCTCAAGCAGGCAATTTACCTCGGGGCGTGTAAACGCGCGGGCCGTGCCGCGAAAAAGGCGTGCTAAAACGGCCTATTTGGCAGTGTGAAAAAGATCAGCGAGAGAGGGCTGTATCTGAGTTCTCTGTGTTGTTCTACTAAGCAGCGGACGATTTGTGGTGACGTATTACGATGTCATGACGTATGCATAGGCGGCAACCGTACTCAATTTAGATTGCTTCGTGTGAGCAAGGTACAGATGGCCTAATGTGAGTGCGCCCTTATTCCGCGCTTTTCGAACCAGCGGCCACTCAAAGCGCTTTACAATACTGCCTCACATTCACCCGTTCATGCACAAATTCACACACCGACGGCAGAGTCGACGACGCAGGGCGACAGCCAGCTTGTCGGGAGCAGTCAGGGTAAGGTGTCTCACTCAGGGACACCTCAATACTCACACAGCTAGGAGGAGCCGGGGATCAAACTAGCAACCTTTCCGGTTACCAGCCAACCCGCTCTGCCTCCTGAGCCACAAAGTTTGATTATTCGAAGGCTATTCGTCAGAAATAGCATAGCCCACAGACACCCATTTGTGAGTGCAAGGCTCTGTGTGAATATCTGTTTCTAGCCGACTGCCTCCCACTGCAAGAGACAATTTAGGTTTAAAACCGCCTCCAGCTCCTTTCTGACCAATCAGGACCTCCCTTCCCTGATTAATTTGGGGGATCCATCTCGCCTGTCAATCACTGGTGCATGAAATGCCACACTTGTCTCCGCCGGAGCAACGTAGGAAGGGATGATGAAGGGAGCACGAAGGGAGCAGGAAGGGAGCACGAAGGGAGAAGGGAGGGAGCAGGAAGGGAGCACGAAGGGAGCAGGAAGGGAGCACGAAGGGAGCAGGAAGGGAGCACGAAGGGAGAAGGGAGGGAGCAGGAAGGGAGCACGAAGGGAGCAGGAAGGGAGCACGAAGGGAGCAGGAAGGGAGCACGAAGGGAGAAGGGAGGGAGCAGGAAGGGAGCACGAAGGGAGCACGAAGGGAGCACGAAGGGAGAAGGGAGGGAGCAGGAAGGGAGCACCAAGGGAGCACCAAGGGAGCAGGAAGGGAGAAGGGAGGGAGCAGGAAGGGAGCACCAAGGGAGCACCAAGGGAGCAGGAAGGGAGTAGGAAGGGAGCAGGAAGGGAGCAGGAAGGGAGCAGGAAATCAAGCTTCTCTTCTCCCCTTTACAACTCTGGAGTTTCAGATGCACCTTTGAGACGCCTCGCGCTCTGAAAGGCTTTGAAGACGAAAAGCCGTGTCTGGTGTCTGGTGTCTCCCGCGTGACGCGACGGCCCCGTCTCTCTTTCAAACCGCCGCCGTTCACAAAAGGCCCGACAACAGCCCCTCTGAAGTCAGACAAAGGGAGACCGGCAGGCACAGCTGGACTCGCACCTCACACACTCGCACACTCGCAGACACACACACATGCATGCAGACACACACACAGTGTGTGCGTGTGTGTGTGTTAGCGTACACACACAAAAAGTGCTTTTGTGTGTGTATTTATGGTTAAGACACACGCACTCTGGAACGACACCCAGTCCTTGTGTGATGCATCAGATCCTTTTAAATATTTTAACCGACAGTGTGTGTTCATGTGTATATGTGTGTGTGTGTGTGTGTGTTTTGACGGGCACCAACCAAAGAAGCCGGACGATTAAAAAGAGCGGGAGTCTGCCCACAGCATTGACTCAGAGGCTAGTGCGTGGCGGCGGCTAACTCATGTTTCATTGTCTACACGTCATATCAACCCATTCTCCCCCTCAGATTGCTGGTCTGGAAGCTCTCAAAGCGGTGAGTGTGTGAGTGTGTGTTTGTGTGTGTGTGTGTGCTCATATGACATTCCGAGAGTGAGAGGGAGAGTGAGAGCGGGAGGGAGGGAGAGTGTTATGTCTGTGTCAGTAGTCCTGGTTCAAAGTGTGCGAGTGAATCACTGAAAGTATCCCCAGTACCCATGAAATCCCCTTTTCGCCCCATCTGCATGTGTGTGTCTGTCTCTGTGTGTATGTGTGTGGTATGTGCTTGTGTGGCCGCATGCATGCGTGTGTGCGCTCGCGTGTGTGTGTGGGTGTGTGTGTGTGTGTGTGTGTGTGTGTGTGTGTGTGTGTGTGTGTGGCCATGTGTGAGTGTGTGGACGCATGCGTGTGTGTGTGTGTGTATGTGTGTGTTTGTGTGTGTGTGTGTGTGTGTGTGTGTGTGTGTGTGCCTGCGTGTCTGTGTGTGTGTGTGTGTGTGTGTGTGTGTGTGTGTGTGTGTGTGTGTGTGTGTGTGTGTGTGTGTGTGTGTGTGTGTGTGCCTGCGTGTCTGTGTGTGTGTGTGTGTGTGTGTGTGTGTGTAAAATCTGTAAACAGGCTTATTGTCCCAGTTGAGGTGAGCTGTGAGTTTCCCTGCGCTCCACTGCTGTCACAAGTAATAAGTCTGATGGCCCCTGTCAGTGTGTGTGTGTGTGTGTGTGTGCGTATGTGTGTGTGTGTGTGTGTGTGTGTGTGTGTGTGTGTGTGTGTGTAGCCTTGTACTCGCCAGCATACTGTTTCTATACCTGACTGATTATTTTCGGTCGACAACTTTTCCACCCCCCCCCCCCCTTTTATTTATTTTTAACTTCTCCATTCATGTTCTGCTAATTTGACGCATCATATCTATTTCTATCCCAACATGTTTTTGTCGCATCCCTCCCTCTTCCTCTCTGTCTGTTTGTCTTTCTGTTTGTCTCTCTCTCTCTCTCTCTCTCTCTCTCTCTCTCTCTCTCTCTCTCTCTCTCTCTCTCTCTCTCTCTCTCATATATACATACATTCATGACCTTGCCTTCATTTCATCGTTGTGATTATTATTCTCCGGCCACCAAGCATGACGGGGTGGAAGCAAAAAGAGGGAAAGACCCGGAAAGTAAATGAATGAATAGAAGCCGATCCCTGAGTAAACAGAATTAGGAGCTAATTGACTGTTATTCGCCCTGACAGGCTTGGAAGGGGAGGAAAGTGATGACGGGACATCACGCAAACACAGCCATCGCTGTAGGCAGGTGGAGGCTTCAGCTTCTGGATGCTTCCTGTAAAGCTCTAAACGTCACCTGTCGTTCACTTTTCATTCCGTGTTTTCGAAAGATTAATTAAAAAAAAA
>NC_079415.1:31382223-31384723 GCF_026213295.1 Gadus chalcogrammus | reverse complement strand
CGACGACGACGACGACGACGACGACGACGACGACGACGACGACGACGACGACGACGACGACGACGACGACGCCGACGACGCCGCCGACGCCGCCGCCGACGACGACGACGACGAAGAAGAAGAAGAAGAAGAAGAAGAAGAAGAAGAAGCAGGTGGAGTTGGAGTTGGAGGTGGTGGCGTTTTCGGTTGGAGCTACTGAGAAGGAGAGGGGCTGGAGAGGAGCCCACAGGTTTGACCACACCCACGTCAGAAACAGTTCCATGTGGATGACCTCCACATTTCAAGGTTAGTTCCACTCAAATGTCCTCTCAAGGAACTCAATAATAAAATTGGGCATACATGATATAAAGCATATATCATGTTTGTCGCGATTGCTTGAAGTTTATACAGGTTTTTCCAGATATATTACATTTACATTACACTTGACACATCATATCTCCACCCTATTCTCGCACGGCGAGAGAGCGATTGCATACGTAAGACGGATGCTCCACACGGCCTCCTCCCCCACCCCCCCTCCCCCCTCATAGTTAACCGCCCTGTACGCTTGTGTCATTGTTTTCATTCTCCAACCCCAAAATATTTCGCCGCAATAAAAAAGCAATGTCAGACACAATTTTTTAGGGCACATTTTTAGTACCCGTACACTTCGGGGCGGGGGGGGGGGGGGGGGGGGGGGGAAAGAACCAAAGAATAACGAGAGAGAGAGAGAGAGAGAGAGAGCGAAACGGAGAGAGCTTGGCTAGAGAATTGATGGTTTTAGGGGGGTGTCGGAGGGGTGGGGGGGGGTGGGTGCTGTCGGCATTGAGAGATTGGTCTGAAATGAAAAGCATCTGCGAAAGGCGCTGGAAGGTTGGGGGGGGGGCCGGAGAGGGTTGGCGAATAGATTGAACGGCTGGATGTGTGAGACGGGAGGGCTGGGAACAAGAAGGAGTGACAGGAGGGGTCGATGGTGGAACTCAGGGGTCACGACCGCCAGACTTCCGCCGACGGAGAGAGTCGACGCCTGGGAGGAAATGGAAGGGATGAGAAAATGGATGTCAGAGAAAGGGTGAGTCTTTATGTCTCGTCCGCCGCACTTTTTGTGTCGGGATTCTACGAGACGGTTCGTTGAGGGGTCATCATAGCAGGAAGCAGTGTAGCGGAGCTGGGGCAGGTCGTCTCTGGGGCGTATCAGATTTTATCGAATTCTGAATATTCGATTTCGTTTAGGGCCGTAATTACCGCAGAAAACACAAATTCATCTTTAGCGTATTCCGGACAACCCTACTTATCTCCTGTTTCAACATGACAATCCTATTTGCTGAATTCAGAACTTTAGATTGCAGGTAGAGCCGTAATTCCCCTTAGAAAACACCACTTCTTCTGTAACTTATTCCGGACAACCCTACTTACCGAATTCCGAACTTTACACTTCAGAAAATACAACCCCATATTTAGCTTACTCCGGAAAATCCTTCTTTCTGAAATCCGAACTTTACATTCCCTGTAGCGCCGTGACTCAACATAGAAAACACAAGCCCCTCCTTAGCTTATACCGGAACATGCTGGTCGCCACGGGGATTGTTGAAGCTTGCGGACCTCACCAGGACAAAGGCTCGCTGAGTCGTCTCAAACCGCGGCATTGTACCTCCGGTGATCCGCAGTGACTTTGGTGATTTGCCGATGATTGTGGTTCCGCTCAATGAGAACCACTTGTCCAGACCCCACAGGGGGTCCCTCAAGGGCCCAGCGATTACAAGGGCCCCCTAATCTAAGCACCGTCATCATCATCATTATCGTCATCACTATCAACGTCATCATCATCATCATCATCATCATCATCATCATCATCATCATCATCACCATCATCATCATCATTCACCTATTCACATCAGAATGGGACACGAGTAGCCTACTTCAGACCTGTGAACAAGGCAGTAGATGATCTCTCTCTCTGTGTTTGAGTGAAACCATCTGTGCCTCAGTGATATAGTCACCAAACACCGCAACCAAACATCACACTGAACCGATGTGCTCGCACAAGCCAACTTGGAGCCTTTTCAATTTAGCTTCTAGATTTGTATTTGTGATTTATTTTTGGACGCCTGCACCAAGATGAACCCCTTTCCATTTTCGCACTTTATGGTGTGTTGTTCTGTTTCTAACGGACCTGTTCTGTAATGTAACAGTGTTGTGTGATGAAAACCTGTGTATTGTAATTTCCTCTGTGTCCTTTGACCATGGAAAGCACTTTGCAACGAACCTTTTTAAAAAGGTCCAACACTAAAACTACATCCACGACTCTGTTACTTTAGCAAAAATACAAATCGGAAAAAACAAACCAACACTTGCATACACTGGAAACAGTATTACAGAAAAGGTCAGAAAAAACAGATTATCACACTTTTTCTTTTGAGCGCAGGTATCTGTTATGTCCTCCTCTGTTGCCCTCTCTGTAATTCCGATGACTTACTGAATCTGGGGCGACATTCTTTAGTGTTTAAGTTTGGCATCAGAG
>NC_079415.1:31369723-31372223 GCF_026213295.1 Gadus chalcogrammus | reverse complement strand
TTATGTTGGATGCAGAGAAAGAGAATCTATACATTCCCTTTTGTACTATGTATACCGGGACGTATGCATCTAGAAATGATCGTTTGAATAATCGAAGTATACTGTATTAATGCAATTTTTATAATGGTAGACATTCCACTTTCTTTTGGGGTTGTTTTTGAGATTATGATCGATTTTTTCGTGTAGACGTTTGCTGTTTTAAACCCCTCAATATACCTCCAGGTGTCGGACTAAACACACACTGGGTGTCTTTCTCTCTCCTTCTGATCGAAACTAGTCTGCTCTTCCTGCGGCAAGAAAGGAAAACAACAAATGGATTCACTAAATGGATACGGTCACTGATTATTAAACCATTACTTATATTCTCATCTATTTCTAGACTTGATGTATAGCCTAACCGTAACATGCATAATAATAAGAAGAAGAAGAAGAAGAAGAAGAAGAAGAAGAAGAAGAAGAAGAAGAAGAAGAAGAAGAAGAAGAAGAAGAAGAAGAAGACGAAGACGAAGACGAAGAAGAAGAAGAAGAATACATCTGATTAATATAGCACCTTTTAATTAAATAGTTACTGATTATCTAACCATTATTTCTATTCACATCTATTTCTAGAATTGATATATAGCTGAACAGTCACATTCATAATACAAATAATAACACAAATAATAATACATTTGATTAATGTAGAACATTTTCATTTTCCCACAACACTTAACAGTCATACTTAGATATGATTCAATATATATACTCCAATTGTGTTGTAAATTGATATTTCTAAGCCTGCAATGACCTATCCCATCGGTTTTAAAAGACAAGACAACATAAAATGGGCATTAACTTCAGAGTGCTACTACCTAAAGAAGACCCAGCTCCGAAGCATTCGGCTCGCTGTGACGCTGTGACGTCACCCCTGGTGAACCGGGTGGTGGTGACATACGCCAGATGGGTTGCCACTAATCTGTAACAACAGAGCGCGCGCGTGTGCGTGGGTGCGTTCGTGCGTGTGCGTGTGTCTGTTAGTGCACTGTGCATGCACCTCAAATCAATATCAACAATGTTGATTTTCAAATAAACTTTAGAGATACCTCAATGAGGGACACAATACTGGATAACATTCACCCATTCATGCACTGATGCGCACGTTCACACAATCGCAGGAGCAGTTAGGGTGAGGTGCCTTGCTCAGGGATACCTTGACACAGCTAGGAGGAGCAGGGGATCGAACTAGCAACCTTCCGCTCACTGTTCAACCCTCTCCACCCCCTGAGCCACATCGATCAATCAATCAATCAGTCAATCAATCAATCAAACTTTATTTAGATAGCCCCTAGCAAAAATTGCAACATAGGGTGCTGAACAACACAATGAAAATAAAGAAAAATAAATGAATTAATAAAGTGGAATCATAGTATGCTGAGCTAAATGGGAATGTTTTGTGGAACGGTGTTCGCACACAGAGGTATGACCCAGCCTAGCGTTCTCCACCCTCTCCACCCCCCCGTAGCGGTGCCACGGCCCCCCCTCCCTGACTGTCACAGTCAGCAGGGTGTCGGAGCAGGGTTGACCCCGCTACAACATGCCCCCCACGCGAGAGAAGGTCGGACAGGTCGCTTGTACCAGGTGAGGGGGGACGGGGACGGGGGGGGGGGGGGGGGGGGACACGTCTCCTCTGGACACGTGCCAAGGTACGACCGGGAGGTTGTTGTTTTGAATCTGCATAGGAATGTAGGTGTGTGTGTGTGTGGTTATGTGTGTGCATGTGTGTGTGTACGTGCGTATACAGTATTTACATGTTGCGTGCGTCTATTCATGCGCGTGTGCATGAGTGTGGCTCTGTATGTGTATTTATTTATGTTGGTTTGCATATGTATGCTTCTAGGTCAGGCTGCCTGTCCGTATATATATTTATATATATAGACATATCATATAAATCATACATATATATATGATGGGCACATATATATCTATATGTTTGCATAATTATTTGTGCGCTTCATGCATGCGTGTCCACGCGTGCTCGAGTCCGATCGCACAACGACAACAAAGAAAGCAACACAACACACCCTGCTCCATCCTCTTTGTGTAGCGCTAATGGCTCCCCGTTCGGCCCAAATGGAATCGGATCAGCCTCAGCAACATGTTTCCCCCCCCCCCCCCCTTCTCCCCCCTCTGTCCCCCTCTCTCTCACCCCACCTCCCCCAGGAATGCCACTGAGGGATGAGACAGCGTTTTGGAGGGGAGGGGGGGTGGGGGGGTGGGGGCGGGGGTTGGGGGGGGAGTGTTTGAGTAAATCAAATCAATTGTGTAATTGATAAGGCCGGTGGGGGGGAGGGGGGTCGATGGTGGTAGTGGCGGGGGAGGGAGGGGGGGAGGGGAGAGAGGGAGGATTACTGAGAGAGGCCGGACGGAAAACCCTGGTGATCCTGTGCACACACACTCATCTTGATTAAAGACCTGCTTGGGGGGGGGGGGGGGGGGGGGGGGGGGGTGGGGGGGGGGGGGG
>NC_079415.1:31276014-31369623 GCF_026213295.1 Gadus chalcogrammus | reverse complement strand
CTCTCTCTCTCTCCTCCTCTCTCTCGTCGTCGCTCTCTCTCTTCTCCTCTCTCTTGTCTGCTCTCTCTCGTCTCTCTTACACCCCCCCCCCCCCCCCGACCCCCATAAATAACTGCAGAGTCCAGGCAGCAAACCAAAAGCATATAAGACCCTTTCTTTGTACAAAAGCCGCTATATATTATGGATGGGAAGCACCAAACTGCATGCATGGGAACAGATCAGAGCAAATCCCATCCAACCGACCAAAAAGGGAGTAACAACAACAGCAGGACTCAAACTGTTTTCCAACACAGTTATATATGTGCTCCATCAACTCCCCACCAAAAACACTATCCGCTTAGTCTTTACAATGAGGCTAAATTAACAAACCAGTAATTACATTTGTTAATGCAGTATCGAACAATTAACTATTGTGTCTATTAATCATTTGCTTATCTAATCCTAGCTATCTTTGTTGCAGAAAGGGAATGGGTTAACCTAGCGATTGTTTGTGCTTTGCACTTGGTGTCTTTTGAAGCATTAAGTGCAAAAATAATCCAAAGTGAAAGGATTGAAGATGGTGTGTCAGTTGGGCAAACTAACTGAACTACAAACCTAAAACCACATCCCAACCCGATCTTCTATGCTAACGCTACACAATGCTAATCCCTGTATGACCTAAAGTTAATATATGGCTAATTAACGTGCCCTCATTGTAAGGTATCACCAGCGATAGCTATTCAATTAAAAGAACAAAAAGAATATTGCTGGCTTGAACTGTGGTTGGATCTGGTCTGTAATCGCAGATGGCTCATATTCTCTGTGAAAGGGTGTCATCATGGTGACCCCCGATATATGAAATCTGAGGAGGTGGCGGAGGTGGAGGGAGAACAAGGAGGGAGGTTTAGAGACGGAGAGACCCAGGGAGACAAAGAAGGACGGAGAGAGTCCAGTGTGAGGGTATGTGTGTCGCGGAGAGAGGGGGGAGATAAATCAAGATAAAGGTGCACCGAGAGAGAGAGCGAAACTACAGAGGAATGAAGCGAGAAAAAAATCCTGCAAAGAAGAGCCAAAGAAATGATACACTTAAAAGAGCGAGCCAAAGTGAGTGTGACGACAGCCAGATAAGACAGAATAAACCCTATCGGCACTCCTGGTAGCCTTAAGACGCCATAGATAGCGGTGCTATCTCTCTGAACACAAGCCAACAGAAATATGTGCCGCGATACAAAATCAACAATCCCTTTTTCTTTAGGGTGAAAAGCGTCTCACAGTGAAGGGACACAAACTGGGGCCTCTTTCGCTCTCGCACTTTAAGGTGTAAATGTTTCTTAAAAGTCCCTCTGAGGTCAGGCCGGGGGCTGAGAGCTGCGGGATGGGGGCCGGGGGAGATAAGAATAAGGGGTATCACGCTGAGGACTTTAACTTTGAAAAGCCGCCCAGAGAGCATTGCATTCCCAAGGCATAAAAGTAAAGGCGCGACGCCTGTGAACAGTCGAGGCTGACACCCCGGACAGGGAATAGTGCCATAAAAGTATGATAAAGTGAGAGCAGAGCTTTTATTCCCATGTGCGCTGTTGCCTTTTTTGTGATAGAGGTGCATAAAAAGTAAAGAGAGTTGCTTCACCAAAAAATTTAAAGCAGCTATGTTAAAAACAGGGTTTCTCCATGAAGAGGAAGAGCATTTTGTTTTTGTCAAACTGGCCCCCAAAGCTGTCCTTGTTTAAAGTTGGGGGTGTCTGTTTACACAACCTTACTTTAATACTACCTTTAAAGCCACACTCATTATACTCTGGCCACTAGAGGGCATAAAGTAACTGCAAAGCAATCTTGTGAACAAACTCAATGAGGTTATTGAAAGCAGAAATGCACTGGATCACTGCCTTCATCAAGAGTCAAAATCAATGCAAAGAGTCAGAATCAGACCTCCATTATGTAATTATGTTTGTTTGGTTTTTATGAAAGCCTAACTAGGACATATCCGCTTTGATGAAGAGTAAAATGGCTGCCACTGTTTGATGAAGTTGGACGATGCATTCAGCTTTGAAGATGTGTGGCAAAGGTTTATAAAACTATGGACAAACACTACGGGACCCAAAAATAATTAAAATAATGAAACAGCACCCGGGTGGTCAGTGTTGGCAGGTACTCAATTGTCCCGGTTTATTTTGAGGGATGGCCAAACAAAACCTTTGCTCTTGGATTTGTTATGGAAAGGCCATTTTAAACATTGTATTGTCCATGAGATGTTTTCAGTTAGAGTTTGATTTTTATTTACCTTTATTTATTAGGTCCAAAAATAGCTTTCCATGCCCACTTCAGACAGCAGAGTGAGGAAAAGCCCAGCGATGGACGGGGGATCAAACCTTGAGAAGGAACACAGTTATTTAATAATAATAAAAATGGATTGAATTTATATAGCGCTTTTCTAGACACTCAAAGACGTTTTACAGTGAAGGGGGGACCTCACTAACCACCACATTTACTCTTTATTTGGTTCAAAGTTGCTTTTATCTAAAGTGGCTGAGGAGTCTTTTTTTAAGAGTTAAATTACGCCATCATCACAGAGTATGGAGAGGACAGGGGCTACAAGGAGGCTGCAGAGTTTGGGAATCGAACCCTGTCCCTTTTCAGCTCGGAATCAAAATTTGCTCCCTCCTTCCAGGGATGGCTGGGAATGCAGTATATAGATAACACGCAAAGATAAGCACACAATGTTTGGCCACACAAAGACCACAACTTTCATGTAGAGATCTCAAAGACACGGCTTGCGCTCTGAGCCGTCGGGATCAAAACCCGGACGAGCCAGTGGAGATCGGATAGAGCCAGGACACAAAAAGGCCCTAGCAATGCCATGCCTCATATTTGAATGCTGATACACAGCTCATCTTGACCGGGGAGGGAGGCGGCAGAGATAATGCTAGGCTCCAGCCGGGCTTCAAATGTCATGGAAATCGCTCGTAATCCAGGGCACTGTAGTGAAAAGCATGTCCCACCTCACCTCAAGTGCTATCTGAATGAATTGTGACTAAAGTATTTTAATAATACACCGGACAGAGATTTCCACCGGTGCCAGTATGATACCTCAGACTAGCATATTTTACTCATGGAAGCTGATTCACCTGCGTGTGAGTGCTGCTGTTTTTGGCAAAGATCTTTAAAAAACGGCAACAAAACGCACGCACCTGTTATTAGGTAATAGTGAGTTTGCTAAAGCAGAAGAGTCCGATAACTAAAGCCAGTGTACCGTGAGCATTCGATTTGCTGTTGAATGTGCACTTCATCATGGAGTTTGTGAGTAATGAGTTACATTTCTCAGAGTCTTTTTTTGTAATCTCCGATGGTGGATTGCAATTTTTGCACCGTTAATATTTCAACAATGCCCTGCCTTTTGTAAAGGTTTATAAAAAGCTTTAGTGTGTTCAGATTCTAGCACGGCGACAATTCCTTTATTTTGAACCATAGTAGTAGTACTAGTTGTAATAGTAGTTTGTATTAGTAATAGTTGTACTACTTTGTAATAATACTTTGTTGTAGTAGTAGTAGTAGTAGTAGTTCTTTGTAGTAGAAGTAGAAGTAGTTTGTATTAGTAGTAGGCCTAGTATTATTTTGTTGTAGTAGAAGTAGTCATTGGTAGTAGTACTTATAAGTAGTACTAGTAGTACTTAGTACTTAGTACTAAGTGTAACCGACATGTCTAACCTGTGTTCCTTTCTCAAACCTACACAAAAAAAAAAAAAAAAAAAGACCACACACCAACGGGTGCTTGGTTTGCTTTACCACACGGCAGTGTGTCTGCGTCGGGAACAACATGACTGTTAGTGAGCGTTTGGTCGGTGGATTACGGAGAATAAGCCGTCATGGAACGGCGGCCCCAAACACGCCCGCGTTTCACTAAACCTCCTATAATTGCTTTTTTCTTTATTTTTTTATCATGGGGCCCTCAGAATTAAAAAAAAGAAAATAAACATTGATTAGTATATGCATGATGCAGGTCCGTTGGAGTTTCTCGAAGCTGTCCCCTATCTCTGTAGTTCTCTCCGTGCGTGTGTGTGTGTGTGTGTGTGTGTGTGTGTGTGTGTATGTGTGTGTGTGTGTGTGTGTGTGTGTGTGTGTGTGTGTGTGTGTGTGTGTGTGTGTGTGTGTGTGTGTGTGTACGTGTGTGTGTGTGTGTGTTCTCTTTATATGCATGTAGGGGGACTCTACACTCAATGCTACACACTGGATTTTGTGTTGATTAAGAATCGTGGTCTTTTTAGAACTAATGCAACATTAGCGCTAAGGGACTTCTTGTGTAGCATATAGACTTCCTGTGTAGTGTCGGTTATGGACTAAATGGGAGTGTGCGCACCCACACACACATACACGTACATGTACAGATCCACATCCACATACACACACACACAAACAGACACAGACGTGCACACACACACCCAAACAGGTCGACACAAACACAAACACGCATACACCGTGAATCACACATACAAAAACACACACAAACACGCAAACAGACACATAAAACCTGCAGTTAATTTCTTAAAATGTCTGTATCGCTAATAAATTGTAAACATTTCACCAATCCAGGCCCCATGTTTCAAAGAGCATGTCGGCCATTATAGTTCACTGAGATCAAACATTACCCCCACTCCCCCCATTAGTTGCTGCAGTCTAGGCCCCCCCCGCCCACCTGTGGTTCCTGCAGTCCAGGGGGGTGCAGACATGTGTGTGTGTGTGAGGGTGACTAGTCATTACAAGACTTTTCAAACCGGGCCGCTGCTGGCACCAGAGGATCAATGCTTAAACGGCTTGTAACGACTAATCAACAACAAACCTGTTGGTAATACCGGGGTGCTTTAAAGCCAAGCGCTAAGGTCAGCAAGTAAGTTATGGTTGATTTTCTTTTTAATCCTTAAGGTGGGCGGGGCCAGAACATGAAACAGAGGCCAGAATCCATCGGACGATTTTAATTAAACTTGTTTAGTTTGTGTTTGAAATAAGTTTGTAGGGTGAACCCCAGAGCACACAGCCTGGTCCAGACCCAAACTTTAATGTTGATTGAATTTCCATATTCCCGTGTAGGAGTGGAATTATAGCTGCGATGGAGCAGCACCCGGTCTGAAACAGCTGTGTGCGTTGCAGATTTAGGGGGTTGAATTATTAAACTGATTAATTAAACCTGCTGCTGACATCCACCACACATTCGTACACTTGGCCTAGAATGCAGACCGAAAACAGTAGTTCATTAGCTGATCCCATGGCCACCGAATACGTGTCAGGACACTAACAAGGTGAGATTGATCCCCTGCAGACTCACTATTCCTCTTCCACCTCGCTCAGGGATTAACGAAACCTCAATCAGTCCTTACTCGGTAATCACCGTGTTTTCAGTTTGATGTTTGAGTTTCTCAAACAATGGTAAACTCAATTATGTGGAGTTTCTGAAGACATCGGCAACCTTACATCAACCTAGAATGGCATTGGGTACAAACTATATATATGTATATATATAGATATAGATTAAGTCAAATATGTATACATATACATATATATATATATACATAAAGTCAAAGAAATGTAAAATCACCGGTGTCATGTGAATTGAACAATATGGCTAGATATAGGCTCTCTTTGGGACACATAAGGCTTGTAGGACTCGAGAGGTGAGCTTAACAGTTCAAGAGAGGAAACAGCCATGATGCATGATGCAGAGTGAACCCCCTGAGGGGCACCCCCACAAACCACATTATCGTTACGATATAAACAGGCATGCAGGCCTACATATAGAAAATACAGAAAACTGACGGCTCACAGCGAAAAGGTGAACAACCGATTGAAATGACATGGAATCTGAGCGTATTCATAAAATGTCAAACAGTGTGATGAAGTTAAAACCCACGGGTAAGTTATCTGAGTCGCTGTTCAAGTATCCAGTGCATAGGCACTCCAAAATGTGAATGCTATCCTGCAGGAGGTGCGCATGAATAAATGATAACATATATAGATATATTTAAGCTAGCAATGGCCTGCGGGCCGCTAGTCGCCTACATCTGCTTTAAAGTGGGGCTTTCAGGAACGTTACAGAATCCCCCCCAACAACTCCCCCATGCTATCAACGAGCTACACCAGAGACTTGCCATGGAGATATATTCAACATATTAATAAGCTACAGATGAACAGCTAAGCACGGAACATGCTAATCGAGTAACGAAATATGATAGCGTGCAGGCCATTGGCCTCGAGGGAACACAGGCACGTCCATATGCCCGTACGGAAAAGGGGGTGGCGGGGGCGGTGGAGGTGGTGTCGACAGTGGAGGGGTGGTTATGCATAGCAGATAACCCTATAACATTTAATATTCAGTATTAAATTTGATGCGTGGAATGATGGCGGTGGACGCCTGCGGAAATGCCGTAGTTCGTTTGAGCAAGAGAGGGACGCCAATAATGAGGGTTATGGTGGTATATATAGGCTGATAGTGGAGGACTGGGACCTGGAGGTGGGGGGGGGGGAGTTGGTCATCTCTCTGAATGCACGTTAATGTGGGGGAATAATGGGTCCACTTCAAAGTCAACGGACAAAACGGAATCAATTCACTGCAAATTGCACGCTATGATTAGCATATGACCATACACCATACATGTAAAACCATTCCTGGAAAACCATGCCTTGAAAGCCCAGTGTCAATGTTATTATCATTATTATTAAATTGTGATAATCGCTAATATTGTAAAAATGAAAAGCTGTTAACATGAAGCAAATATTACCAAATGAAAGCTGAATTAAGAAAATCTGCTCATGCCGTCTCTACTTCCTGCTTATGCTAAATTCGTAACGACTCACTTCAATAACGATAAAACTGCATGCTTTTTGAACGACAAATCGAAAGCGTTGAAATTTCCTAAAAGTCGATCAGAACTAAGCTTATTACGATCCAAGAGGCCATACATTGTCCTGGAACTATTAAGTGTTTTATAAGGCAAATTTTAACTTTCTTCAAATTACATTTTTAAAGCCAAACACTTTTGTCACACATCGCACATTGCATTTGAAATGTGCGATCATAAATCCTCAGTTCATTGCTGGAAATCCACGCGTATCGTTAGCGATACCGCCGTGGGCCCCTTAAATTTTACCCCTGGGCCCCCCTCAGGGCATGGGTGTGCCTGGACTGGAATAAACTAGCGTAGCCACATGCTAATTCAGGCACGTGATGCCAGGCGGCGCGTTATGATATTAATAATGAAAAACAATAAAAGAAAGCGAGTGGCTTCTCTTCTCCCCTCACATGAGGAGGCAGCTCTTCCTCTGCTTTATTCACTCCTGTCTCCTTGTTTTCGCTAAGCTGATTGCGGCATTCAAAATGCAAACCTTGCAGCCCGCTTCGGATCTAATAAAAGCTTTTTAGTACCCTGCTTTCCCCCTCGGTCCGCCTGGCTCCTGTCCAGCACACTAATAAAATACCGACCGAAGGCCGAACTTCTCGCCGGGAGAAACGTAAGGGGAAAAAATTTAGTGCCTGACGTTTATTCCATTTTCTGTGGAAGCGAACGGAATTAATCCATTTTGCCCGAGCGAAGTCGCTCAATAACAACGGCTGGACAAAGACACCGGAATCTTCCGTTCAACTGATTGATACGACCGTCCCATCTGTATTAATGCCCTGGCCGACGGGAGGGAGGGCAGGGAGAGAGGTCGGTAGCAGTTAGGGCCTGCTTGGCTCCCGGCTAAAAGGTTGCCGGTTCAAACCCCACCAGCGTCCCGCAGTCGTCCTGAACGAATCCTTGAGCAAGATACCCCTGACCCCGACCCGCTGCAATATGCATGTCTCTGTAAGGCACATTGGATCAAACTCAGAATACAGAACAGACCCGATGTGACTGAGAAAATAAGGAGTTTACCAGAACAGGACAAGAGAGAGGATAAAAACAAAGCCTGTTACATCAGATATTTACTATTTAGCAGAGGCTCCGGGCGCCGTGATCCGCGGGCCGCCCTCGGGTTATCCTGCGCGCGTCGGAGCATCGAACCTGGCGCTCCCTCCCATCTTTCTTTTAAAGACGGACATGCCAACACAAAGTGACCTCTCCATCACCTTCGTTTCCCAGTGCGAGTGGAGGAATCTGCTGCCAATGTTTTTTCGGGCGGAGGGGGAGGAGAGGGCGGGGGTGACGGTGTCTTTACATACACCAAGGCCCCTCGCGGGGTCAAAGGTCAACGTTTTTTTATTGACATCCCGCGTTGTAGTGGAAAACCGATAATGTCAAGTAGGGAAGGGTTTTATCACAGCTGTCTGAGATTTACTGCAGATAGTAGTTAGTAAACAATGATGTTGGGTCACCTTAAAGCAAACAAGGTCAACGTTTCTTTCTTTCTTTATATATATATATATATATATATATGAACAGCTGATAAACCGACTTGTTGAAATCATAACATATTTTTGTCTTCTGTATCAGGGATATCCTATAGCTTCTCAGAAGTGCCGACACTCACTATGTCGGCAGTTTTATTGTTTAGTATTTTTCAGTTTGTCATGCGGCTTTCATTTAGTTAACATCACCGACAGATTGCCAGTCATTTCTGACTGGCAGGCGTATGCCCACTTGGCGACTGGTTACAAAACACCAAGGTGGGAGTATCAGAGTGATTCTGCATTCCGGCGAATGTTGAGAATTTCACAGCATTTAGGTTGTTTTTTATTTTCTAGCCAGCGGCCACGTTCTCGTCGTACAATAATAACTCTGAAAGGTTCCCAAAGAGACACTGACTGAGATTGGAATGTGTTTTAGTCCCCTTCCAGCTGTTGAGTGGGTGAGTGTGATGTAACATTTCATATCAAAAGTTTGTTTTTCCACTCACGAGATGTTTTCCTCGATGTTTTGTACTACCTGTGATGTGGACTTTGGTCTGTAATACGTTGTACATCAGTTGTACAATGATCATCTGAGAAGGACGTCCCCGGAAGATTGATCAATCTTCAATTTGGTATATGTTATATTTGTTTTCATATTTGATCGTGCTTTGTCTGGGAACACAGAAGAAGAGGTTGTGTAATGGTTATAAATATGTGTTGCAGTAAAGTGTTAAGAAATGCTTAATGCAGTAAATAAGTCAAATAATAGAAAAAAAGAGAATTTCCACTCTATTATCTGTAACCCATTGCTCTGCCCTTTTCAGTTATAATGGGATGCTGGTCTAATATGTTTTTGTTCATTCTGATGTTTATCTTAAAAATGCATTATTGTTTATTTGCTACAACATTATTCTGAAGAGCTAAATTAGGAAAGTTGTTGTAGTGTTTCTTTATTTCACCTTATTTTGAGTTCAATCTCTAGATGGCCTGTGTTCGATTACTTTTGTTTTGTCTCGTTCAGCCTGTTGGGGAATAGCGTGCTTGCCGTCTCCTCGACCATTACAACTTCGGACTTTACAGTTGGACGATAAAACAATGTAACACAAAGTACCAAATGAAAGCCTTAAAACGTTGAGCTGTCATAATGTTAGCCTCATGTCATTATTGCCTCAGTAAAATAAATGACTGAGGCAGATGGTGGAATTATGGAATGTAACAAACACCGTGATTGGCTTAGGATATAGCCAATGAGGCACAATGAAAAGCAGCGTCAGGAGAGTAGAGCTAGGTTAGATATCAAAATTTGGCCAAAATATGACTTGAGGCAATTATGCTACGAGGCAGATGGTTTGGTAATTAATGTATCCTTAACAAATAAGCCATCATAGTCCTAAAGAAGTAGCATTTAGCAGCAATTAATTTCGCCCAAAGTAACAAACAACGGGAAACCCACCAACCACAGAAACACCACATAGATACACCCCAGTGTCCCCTCGCATCCTCTGTTCCCTCGCAACAAAACAATTGAAGGTACACGACGAAACAATGAATAAATCAACACCACAAAGGCTGCCGTTGGCGGCCGTTTAAAACGGAACCCGTTGTGGTTGAGCTATATTCTGAGAAAAGTGATCTGTTTCATGGAACGGTATTCGCTCGGGATGAACAATCTTACGCAACAGCAAAACCAGGCCCTTTCATTCTCTATTGACGAGCTGGGACTTCCTTGACCTCCATTTGCAATCCCCGATAACATGGTGTTAAGCCAGCGGTATAATTGGTAAACTACCACTCACCTTGCCTCCGAGCGTAGAAGGCAAACCTCGGATCAATCAGCACATGATTACATTTTTTTTGCTTCGTAAATTGTCCATAGTCTGTTTGGATTTATGAGCCTGAGTAACAGAAAGTTATTTTCAATTTCTTCTTTTTTTTATGTAGTTGAACTGTAACAAAATTGTTGTGTATATTTTATCAACCAGAATACACCTTACTTTGAAAATGTAAACGATTAACGTAATGAATAATGTGAATGGATGTGATATGTTAAGTTTGGCCTTAATATTCCAACGGATACTAATTAAGAACATCGGCCTCATAAACTTGAGATGCTCACACCACACTTCCATCAAAACAAATCAAATCAAATCCCAAAGCATCAGCTTACCCCGTTCCCACCGGTGTTATCCCGCTAATACCATGTTTTACATAATATCTAGCATCGGTGTGGCATTTACATATGAATAGATGTCTTTGATTTGTTACGATCGATTATTATTTTGACCAATGCCAAAGTCAAGGTTTAAGGTGAAGATTAAATCTTTGTTCGAATGCGATCTGATTTACATCGTGTTGAACAATGACTTTATACTTTTGTCACTGACATTGGCATGAGACATAATGTATTCATTGCATCTGGCTCCTTTGTCACTAAACACAAGGCGACATGTAGGATAACATTATTCTCTGGGAATATGTATCTTATAAAAAAAATAAAATCAGACATTTTACAGGAACATTTTTGTGTTCCATTCAAAGACCACTGAGTTGTAAACCAGATTTGCATTTTTGTGCTTTCCCCTCCCCATGACTCTGACCCTACGAAAGCTCCAATGAAATGTATTTTACATTGTGCTATCACACACAACACCCCAGGATTAAGGGCATTGCTACAGCGCTAAAGTGAAGCAATATTTCACACGTCAAATATTCATGGAAAACGGGGGTTAACGCAAGCTTTTCTAGTAATGTGTGTAGCATTCTGTGCATGTCCAAGGTGGGTGTTTCCTTGGCAATTCATACGGAGAATAAATTCCCATAACATCACAGGGCAAAGGAGGTAAATGTTTACACTTTCAATTACACTTCCAGGTCTGTGTGTTTGTACCTGTGTTTCTATAAAAAACGACTAAAACGTGGCCAGGAGGCATCTAATCCATAAGCCTTGCTAAAAAAACATAAAAAATATTTGCACTATCGCCAAAATGGCGGCTGGTTGCGGTTTCTCTCGGGGGACCAAAGAGGTCATCGAAAATTAAGTTAAACATTCTCTGTCCTCCGCAAATAGATACTTTTTTTCCGTTTGCATACGCTGCAGGACAGGACGGCGGGTAAATTGCAGAGGTTAATGAATGTTTGAATAATTCATGCCCAGGTCTAAGTGAAATGGAGGGCAGGGGTGGGGCAGGGTTGGGGGAGAGGGGTGTTAGCTAGCTGAGCTATCGGGTCGCTAGTCATCAGACAACTGGGTCTTTGGCGGGAGGGTGGATTATGATTTCGCCGTAACAAGACAGGACATAATTATAGAGAAGAGAAGTTATTTTGTCTAAACAAAGTCAGATGATGTTCGGAGAAGCTGTAGAAGAAATTTGTTGAAAAAATTTGATTCTATCCCTTTTAAGCACAGGGACATCACGTCAATATCAGCTTTCGAGTTCATAGTTTGCTTGTGAAGATGGTGCCAAACATTTTTCTGCTTTGAGCCAGGTGATCTATTGAGCCATGGGCCACTGCCAGCTTATTCGGAAAATACAGTTATTTCTTATTTCGGAAGAGATGTAACCTTGCAGAGAAACAGTTGTGTCCCTTCCTCGAGTGACCTTCATATTTTTCTCATAAAGGAAACTGCTACTCAATATATAGGGAGGCTCTTCTTCTGCTTTTATCTGTTTTCATCCTTTGTGGCTTCAGGGCGTGGGTCATGGCTCGCCCTCTGTTTCAGCAGCTAATCGTTTAATGGCGGGGCGCGCACAGGAGCCAGGTGGGTCTTACGCTTGTGACAGACTGAACACCGCTAGGGTGTGAAGAACAACTCAGCTCTCGCACTAGCACACTTATCCTCAGGTCTCCGATAAAACTGTCACAAATGTTTTTAAGTGCTGGTTTATTCGGCCCCTCCCCGTATCAAATGTTCATGTTTAGTTTTTGGTCATTCATCCTGTTCGGCATAATGGAATTTTCTCTCACTGAATTAAATCCGAATATGATTTTGTTAGGGTTAGTATTCTGGAAACAAAACTATTCTGGGAACAAAACTAAATTGCCACTAGCGTCAATAGAAAACTGTCAAATTCTTTAAAGTTAATGCTACTACCATTGGTTAATTAGACTGGAAGTTAGCCTTTTCAAATGTACAACTCAGTAGCCTGCTTCAATGTAAAAAAAAATAAAAAATGTCTCACTCAGAAGTCGTCAGTGCTTTTAACCACAACTCTTCAAGTGTTGCAATCGGAAGTTCGACAATAGTAAAATAAACGGTTGTCACAGAGACCTTCCTTAAAACATATCTTCAAACCAGATCATCTCCAGAAAGTAATGCCTTTCCTCCCTCTTCCTTGACGGTTAGAACGTCAACGGGGTCCCGAACACAACAGCCTCATCACCTCTTTAAATACAAGCTATGAACTATTGGCTACGAGCTACGAGGAGAAAATGGTGGGAAGTCGAGAGTTTGCAGCGAGGGAGCAGGGGAGGCACGGGCAAAAGAGAGAGGAGAGGAGGAGCTTATTTGAGATGATGTAGAAGAGATTAGATCCTGAAAAATGAACTGAGAGAGAGAGCTGGAGAACAGAAGGGTGAGTTAGCGCCGAAAGTAATGTAGAGAGAGTCAAGATTGAGAGGGAGAATGGAGTTTAGATCTGGGGTAATCGAGGGAGGAAAATAGGCAAGGGGGGAGAGAGAGAGAGAGAGAGAGCGAGAAGGGAGGTTTCCGGGAAGGGGGGTTGAGGAGGAGATGAGAGCATGAGGAAGAGACGGTGTCTGCGGAGGAGATGGGAAGGGAAGCGAACAGCACTGGGGAGATGATTAACACAGAGAGAGAGAGAGAGAGAGAGAGAGAGAGAGAGAGAGAGAGAGAGAGAGAGAGGGGGAGGGAGAGAGAGAGAGAGAGCGAGAGAGAGAGAGAGAGAGAGAGAGAGAGAGAGAGAGAGAAAGAGAGAGAGAGAGAGAGGGGGAGGGAGAGAGAGAGAGAGAGGGGGAGGGAGAGAGAGAGAGAGAGCGAGCGAGAGAGAGAGCGAGAGAGAGAGAGCGAGCGAGAGCGAGAGAGAGAGAGAGAGAGAGAGAGAGAGAGAGGGGGAGGGAGAGAGAGAGAGAGAGAGAGAGAGGGGGAGGGAGAGAGAGAGAGAGAGAGAGAGAGAGAGAGAGAGAGAGAGAGAGAGAGGGGGAGGGAGAGAGAGAGAGAGAGAGAGCGAGCGAGAGAGAGAGCGAGCGAGAGCGAGAGAGAGAGAGAGAGAGAGAGAGAGAGAGAGAGAGAGAGGGAGAGGGAGAGGGAGTGAGAGGGAGAGAGAGAGAGAGAGAGAGAGAGAGAGAGAGAGGGAGAGGGAGTGAGAGGGAACAGAGTTCAAACGTGCTGGTCTCTCAAACTGCCTTGATAATTC
Organism: Gadus chalcogrammus; assembly: GCF_026213295.1. Lineage (NCBI taxonomy): Eukaryota > Metazoa > Chordata > Actinopteri > Gadiformes > Gadidae > Gadus > Gadus chalcogrammus. Next base: position 31,355,916 of record NC_079415.1, on the reverse strand, counting down.
TCGCCGTCTCCTTGGCCGTGCGGGGCTCGGGTTTCTGGGGGGATGAAGAGAGCAAAAGGAGATGAAATCTCTCTCATACGAACACCACTGTATCTCTGGATGGATGAAAATCTATAAAATGCAACAACACAATAATAAAAACCAATCTAATTGAACCAAGAAAGAGAGTGTTAAAATAAGAATACACAATTTTTTATCTGTGTCCCTGCGTTTCCAAGAGGAAGAGAAAGTGGCGATTGACTCTTTGTGTGTGCAGTAGCCAGATTAAATATGTAACGTGTGTAACTCACTGAAAGAACGTAAAGACCTTGGCCACCAGCCGGGGCCTGGGGTTGAACAGAGTGTAAAAAACGATCTAACCCAGAGTGTTGAAGAAACAGTCAGTGCCCCTCTTCTCCTCATTAATCGTTCTCTATCACCAGGAGCATCACTGACGCTGAGTTCGAGTGCGTCGGGAAGAACAAATTATTTTCAGACAGATTTCGATTATACGATTTGAGAGAATTGTTTCACAATGGGAGCGTCATGGGATTTCATCTTGTTCAGTCTTCATCTTGTTCTAATTCACTGTTAGAAGGGAAGAAAAACACTGTTCTGTGGATTACTATTCCTAGAAAACCCATTTCTGAGAGTTATCAGGCGGTCAGTAATACAAAGGTTCTCGTGTGTGAATGCATAGGCTTCACTGTACACAGTGTGGCACTTAATGTACTCACTTACTGTATGTTGTACTTTCTTGCACTTAAAAATAATAATTAAAATAGTAGTGTCTTATCCTAGATATTTTTGTTGCATACAGAGAATGGGTGCACCTATTGCTTGTTAGTACTTTGCACTTGGTTCTATGAACATCCTAACTGTACCGTCAGCCATTAATTGTTGTTTCTATTTCTTCTGACGCATGTTCTTATTGTAAGACGCTTTGGATAAAAGCATCTGCTAAACGCCCTGAATGTAAATGTAAATGTGTGAGTTTTGTGCATGAGCATCATTCTGACTTGTACGCCCTTTGAACAAAAGCATTTGCTCTCTGACTTAATATAAGTTAAATGTGCTTTGACGATCACACACACAGTGCAACAATCCAAACAGACAAAAACTACAAAATTGAAACTGAAACTGAAAGCGAAAGTAAAAGTAAAAGTTCCCCCTGGTTTTGGCTCGCTGACTTGCTGCAGCAGCGCTACGTGTGATAGCACAACGGCTAAAACCCACCGATAGGAATAGCACAGTGCTGCGCCGGTGAGCAGAACGTAAGCCCCCAGTCGCTAGAGCAGCTACAGCAGGATCAAGGCAGGAGGTGGAGAGAGAAAAATTAAGAGCAATTTCTCGCGAAGCTTTATGCTAATCCGGCCGCTGCCGTCGCGGCTCCGTCAGCCTCGGTGTACATATTTCATGCGTCACTCATCAATATATAGGCATGGATGATCTTCAAAGCAAAGAGGATGTATGTCACGCAGGAGAGAGTTTGGGTTCAACCCCACCCCCCCATCGGCCACGACACCCACCTCAATCAGACACTCGCACACACACGAAAACAAGCAATCACTCATATACGCACACACACACTCCCTCTCTCTCTCTCTCCCTCTCTCTCTCTCTCTCTGAAACACATCCATACCCCCCCCCCCCCCCCACACACACACACTATCACACTATCACACACGCACACACACACACACACACACACACACACACACACACACACACACACACACACACACACACACACACACACACACACACACACCAGCCTGCCAGCCAGCCAGCCAGCCACATCCCAAAGTCTACTACGTTCAGTTCCTCCTAACGGCAGCACAATGACTCACACAGCTGGGTTCTATAAATAGCTCCGGTTCCTCCGATTGGCCCTGGCTTGCAGGCTTCTTCTGTCTCTCCCGCTCCCCATCCCGCTGCCGTCGCAAGATCCCTGTCTCTCTCCGCTGTAATCTCTTCCTCGGTTTCATGCTCTCTCTCTCTCTCTCTCTCTCTCTCTCTCTCTCTCTCTCTCTCTCTCTCTCTCTCTCTCTCTCTCTCTCTCTCTCTCTCTCTCTCTCTATGACCTCTTACTCTTACTGGTTAGTCATTCACAGAGATGAGTATGATTCTGAATCATTTACCCATAGATACGTGCTATGGATATGTATGCTATTGTGTGGATGGATATGCTACTGTTATAAGGACTAATAAAAGTAAACATTAGCAGAAGAAGCAAAGTTACTTCTTATATTATTACTTCATTTAATATCCACTCACAGTAAATTTAGATCGCAAATCTGGAACAGGTGTAGGGGCCTGCAGGTAGCAGATTTGGGTGTTTGAACCCCGAACCTTCAGGGGCTCCGACGCTATAATTCCTCCTGTCGTCATTCTGCTGTTCGCTCCATTTCTGCAGTCCCTGGGCAAATCCCAAAAATGTGTTGACACGTGCTGTGGGTATCAGTATGAATCATGTATCCCCGGATTTAAAATAGGATGGGTGTGCTTTTTGTGTGTGTGACTGCGACCATCCTGGAGCCCGGAATATAGGCCGACGGCGCCGAATGCTTATCGTACGATATAACATCCACAACAACGTTTTAATGATGTCGGTTTGGTACGCGATGTTTCGGTACACTCTGTATCCAGCAGTAAAGGATCCAGTCAAGTGTGTAGACATTGTGCAACGGCTCAAGGCGATCGCTGTGTGTTTCTAAAGTGTACCCTTGACTTTAAAACCACCCAGTTACAAAGCTGGCCTTCTCTATCATTAGTGGGCAATAAAGAACTTAATGGGCTTTATTCACCTGCAGCTATCTTGGTTTGAGACGCTATTTTGGCGGGAAACTAGTGCTAGCGGGGGACTTAGCGTTAGCTCTTGTTTATGGACCCAGATGGCGGCTAGGTGGAGAAGGGCCGTCGACCGCTAAAGACGACCTATCATCACCGCGCAACATGCACAGGTTTCCTCGTTAGGGAAATCATGTTTGTCCGACGTGGCGCTAATCCACCCCCTCGAAGGCACTTTGTCGGTAGCGATTAGGAAGCAAGCGGCAGAAGCCATTATGAAGTCTCCCCGACCAACCTGTTCCCCTGCCAACAGCATTTTGTTCATTTGTAAAACTAAAGATTCACTCTCGCCTTCTTTCATCAGCACGCTTCAATTACATTAAGAGAGGAGGCCCTCGGCATTGAGGGAATTAGCAGAAGGAAACGTTGGATGCATGCAAATGGGTGATAACGATGACCTTACCACGAGTGGATGCGGAGGAATTTGGCTGTTTGTTGAGGTTGTGGAATGACTGTTTGCGTGAAGTTGTGTGACACATTTTCGGGTAACAAAGGCCGTGCCGAAAGCATAACAAACACACACACACACACACACACAAACACACACACACACACACACACAATGCTGCAGAACACATTCACCCACGGAAGTAGAACACTCACACACAGAACCCTCTCTCACACTCTCTCTCACACACACACAAACACACACAAACACAAACATACACAAACACACTCTCTCTCCCTCTCATACACTCATACACACACACACCCACACGCAGATCTCTCTCGCCATCTCTCTCTCTCTCTCCCCCCCTTTCTCTCTCTCCCCCTCTCTCTCTCTCTCTCTCTCTCTCCCCCTCTCTCTCTCCCCTGTTCCCTCTCCCCCTCTCTCTCTCTCCCCTGTTCCCTCTCTCTCTCTCTCTCTGACTCTCTCTCTCTCTCTCTCTCTCTCTCTCTCTCTCTCTCCCCCCCTCTCTCTCTCTCTCCCACTCCACTCAGCCCCTTTCAGCCACTCTGTGTGCCCAGGGCCACTCCACGCCACGTGCCCTGCTGTCAGCCACTCCAGCCACCAGCCCTCCATCTGTCCACCGCTGTGATGAGCACTTGTCCCTAGTGTTTACCTTTTTCCTCCTCTGCCCCCCCCCGAGCCCCCTGAGAGCTGTGGAGGAGTAGGGGACCGGGCTAATTGGTTGAGGGTGGCTGTCCTACGGTCTGACTCTCAAAGCCCCCCCCCCCTCCCCCTCCACCCCCACTCAAGGGAACTTTGCTTCAATACAGAAGTGAAGTTCAAGACTTCATTGTTCAGAGTCCACCTAGGCTCTGCATACCCTTGTTTTTGTTTTTCAAAGCCCTCAACGGTTTGGCACCCAGGTATACATAGGTGACCTACTAATTCAGTACAGCGCTCCAAGGTCACTTAGGTCTTCAACACAGAAACTTCTCTGTATCCCCAATACACACCTTAAAACCATGTTGCCCCAAACTCTGGAATGCTCTACCTTTATATATTAAGTCCTCTCCCAGCATTGACTGCTATAAGTCCAACTTAAAGACTTTTCGTTTATCCCAAGCTTTCAACCTACCATAATTGTTTTCCTTTCTCCCCCCTGATGTCCCCATGTTATACAATTATTTTTAGGGTACTATTGTCATTGTTTTGTTTATTTGTTAAGCCCTTTGGGTCAACCCTGTTGTTCTTTTAAATGTGCTATAGATGATTAAAGTTGACTTGACTTGACTTAATGTACGTACTTATTGTATATAGTATGTCCTGGCACTTAATGTACACACTTCTTGTATGTATGGGGCGGCATGTGGTCAGGAGGTAGAGCAGGTTGACTTGTGACCGGGAGGTGGCTAGTTCGATCCCCAGAAGTGGGCGGGATTGACTTTCACTCCCACGCCGCTTTGAATTTCCTTGCGGTGGAAATCGTATTGCACGTACATTTTACGAACTCTGACGGCATCCGAGAGCTGCGTTTAAGCCGCAGTGGCACTAAGAGGATCTAAGCGTCGCCTTCCTATGGAGGATTACACAAGTATCTTGATCTCAGCGACTTGGCTGCGGTCTGCCAGTTGGACATTGAAATTAATTAGTTTGACAGATCTTTGGAGCATGTGGCACAGTCGGAGCTCTGGAGGAAGGAAGCTCTGTGTATTTGTGAATTTTGCTCCACAAAGCAGCGCCAATAATTTATAATTGGCCGTGAATCTCCCCGTGCTCGTTATTTTATTTATTTTTTTGCCTCTGCCATGTCCTTCTTTTTTGGTCTCTAGCCATTGGTTTTTTTTATTTTTGGGGGAGACTTTACTTTTTTGATGAATAAATTATAGGTAATTTATGAGGTCTGTCTTTTTGGATTTACTTGGTCATAGTGACCATGTTAATTAAAGGATGGATGAATATTTTTCACGTTTCTTTTTAGGAATCTATTGAAACATCACTTGAAATAAAAAAAACAGATAGGATGCATATAAAATATACATGTAGATATATATAAAAAGAAAATTACATAAATATACAGTATGTACATAAAATATACATTACATCTATACCATATTTTACATATATATATTGTGACATAACTTTCAAATATCACTTGAATTAAAAAATACAGACATAGATGTATATGAAATACAGATCTATTATAGATATCGATTTGTATAAATTATATATATTTATAAAACATAAATAAAAATGTATATCAAATATATATATAATATCGATACAGATATACATATTAGATACAGATATATCCAGTGAGACATTACAGCCAGTCTCCCGTTCGACACGAAACACCTTAGCTCCAACACCAACCTTTCCCATGAAGCGGTGTCCCCACGCCCTCGACGGACCATGAAAGCGGTGTACGGTGTACGGTGTACGGTGTGTTTTATTCCTCCTCTCCTTGAAAGCATCCGTTGCTAAACGTGTTGTTTTGTTGGTGACAGGCAGCCAGCAGCTGCCCTTTGAACAGGACCCCCAGCATACAGGAGGTGGGTGGAAGGGTCCCGCTGTGTGGGTGAGAAGTGGTCCAACGGAGGCCTCCCCTTGAGGCATATTTTTCGTTTTTTATTGTGAATACAAAGATGTCAAGAAATGTTTTCCGAACAGATGCGACAGCCGTGGTCCTCCTACCTAGCTCCACTGGCTGTAAGGCTATGCGTTAGCACCGGCTAAGTTAGGTGTCAGCACTGGAAAGGCTAAGCGTTACCACTGGGCAGGCTAAGGGTTAGCACTGGCGAGGCTAAGCGTTAGCACTTGCCAGGCTAAGTGTTAGCACTGGCCAGGCTAAGCGTTAGCACTGGCAAGGCTAAGCCTTAGCACTGGCAAGGCTAAGCGTTAACACTGCCAGGGAATTGGATTTGATTCCCACTTGGGCCGAATACTAAGAATATAAATACGTCATGGTAACTAACAAAGAGAGAATACTATAGGCCTACAGTATATTACTACTTATGATAATTACAGGACATCTGTAAGCTGTTTCTCATCATGTCTCGAACTGGCCTAACTAAGAACATAAACAGCCGTTATTGTCAGACAACCAAATTATTATACATTATACATTACAATTTATAATAACAAGACAACTTTAACTCGCTTTACATCGATGTCCTCGATTTTATCACAAACAAATCCATATCATACTTTTTTGCGTAATGTTTCTATTCAACGGTTTGCTTGGTAACACAGAGACACGTCAACGAAGAGACACGTTTATGTGGAGGAGCAAACACGACCAGCTACAAACCCCCCCCCCCCCCCCCCCCCCCCCAACCAAGTGAAGGACAGTGACGCGGAGAACTTAGCCTTCCTCACTGTTTCAGCAGGTTTGGCATTTTTTAAACAATGCTAAGAAAAATGTGTACGTGCCGAGACATACAAACATACAATAAGTGCATACATTAAGTCCCAGGACTTACAAACGTACAAACAGTGTCAACATCAAATGCAAGGATGTACAAGACACAATAAGTGCGTACACTCAGTGCCAGGACGAACAAACATACGATAAGTACGTCAGAAGGGTTATTCTCAGTTCTCCTTCCAAAACTAGGAATCGAGTAAAAAAAAACGTTATTAATTAATTTTCTAAATAGTGCCCTCCCGTTCCCACTCCTGTCTGTGTCTATGTGTGTGTGTGTGTGTGTGTGTGCGTGTGTGTGTGCGTGTGTGTGTGCATGTGTGTGTGTTTGTGTGCGTGCGTCTCTTTCTGGTACAAAGTACAACTCTCCGTTTCCCGCCCTTGTCGCCTGTGTGTGTGTGTGTGTGTGTGTGTGTGTGTGTGTGTGCGTGTGTGTGTGTGTGTGTGCGTGTGTGTGTGTGTGTGTGCTCGTTCGTGTTTGCGTGTGTGTGTGTCTGTGTGTGCCAGTGTGTGTGTGTCTGCGTGTGTGTCGTCTCCCCTGTCCTCTCCCACTCCCTCCCCGGGGTATTGTGTGTTTGTTTTCGTTTCCTTTTGTTTCACACACCATGATCAAGTGTGTCGCCCTTACCTGTCCATTCGCCCCTGATCTGTCCTCAGTGTGTGTGTGTGTGTGTGTGTGTGTGTGTGTGTGTGTGTGTGTGTGTGTGTGTGTGTGTGTGTGTGTGTGTGTGTGTGTGTTGACGTACATCTGTTGTTGTGTGGGTTTATGTGTCTGTGTGTGTGTGTGTTTGTGCGTGCGTGCGTGTGCGTCGGCCTTTTGTGTGTGTTTGTCTCTGTGCACGTCTGCATCTGTGTGTACTCCTGTATGTGTGTATGTGTATGTTTGTCTGCATGTGTTTGTCTGTGGGTGTGTGTGTGTACATCCATTTGTGTGTGATTGTGTGTGCGTGTTTGTGTGTTTGTGTGTGTTTGTGTGTCTGTGTGTGTGTGTGTGTGTGTGTGTGTGTGTGTGTGTGTGTGTGTGTGTGTGTGTGTGTGTGTGTGTGTGTGTGTGTGTGTACCTCTCCCAGCCTCCCTGTAACACCAACCTAGCCCCCATACTGTCCCTCGGTCCTCCATTCCCTCTGTCCCCCTGTCCAACTGTCCCCCCGTCTCATGTCTGTCCGAGCCCCCCCCACCTCTCTTCTCTCCCTCCTTCCCTCACCCTTCAGGGGGAGATGTGTTAATTACCCAGGATGCATCCCTGCTCCCGGAGCCTCTGTTTGCTTACGAGCCATCGCAACTGGTTAGCGGCCGGTCAACAATTATTCCGTCCCTTTCTTGCATGCACACGCACGCGTGCACGCAGAAACACACGCCGCATGCACGCAGAAACACACACCGCATGCACGCAGAAACACACACCGCATGCACGCAGAAACACACACACCACGCAGACCTACACATGCTAACAGACACGCAGAATACATACATGCTCACATGCTCACACACACATACACATCCTCACACGCATGCAGAAGACACACACGCACACATACACATGGTCACACACACGCAGGTCCACACCCACGCATGCCTTTTCAGTTTTCAGTTCAGGTCAGTTGCCACCCCGACACACACACCACATCCTGTGTGTGTGCGACACACGTTGAGAAAGAGAAACAGCTGCTGTGTTTATTACTGACACCAGACATGCGTTTCTTCTCACGGGCAGCACACAAACTGCACACATGCACTACACCCGCACTACACACGCACTACACCCGCACTACACACGCACTACACACGCGCTCCCTTCCGCCCAATTTGCCTCAGATAAATAGAGATAGAGAGTGGAGTTAGCAGAGTTAGCAGCGCTGCCTGCCTCTCGCCTCGGGCTGGACTGGATGTTACAGTTGCCTCCGAAATACGACTGGTGCAGCCTTTCAAAGGTCTGGGTAGCACGGTCACAGGGCCCACGCTAACTAGCCCTCTCGCTAATTAGCCATTGAGCAAACTAGCCCTCCAGTTAACTAGCCGTCTTGCTAACTAGTCCTCTAGCTTACTACCCACCAAGCAAACTAGCCATCGAGCTAACTAGCCACCAAGATAACGGGCCATCGAGCTGACTAGACATGGAGCTAAGTAACCATTGAGCTAACTAGACATCTAGCTAACAAGGCATCGAGATAACTAGCCAACTAGCTAACTAGCCCTCTAGCTAGCTAGCCATCAAGCTATCTAGCCCTCTTGCTAACTAGCCCTATAGCTAACTAGCCATCGAGATAACTAGCCATCTAACTCACCAGCCCTATAGCTAACTAGCTCTGAAATAACTAGCCATTGAGCTTGACACTAATCTAGCTAACTACCGATTGAGCAAGCTAGAAATCGAGCTTACTAGCCATCAAGCTAACTAGCCATCTAGCAAAGTAGCCCTCCAGCTAACTAGCTATAAAATAACTAGCCACAGAGCTTGAGACTAATCTAGCTAACTAGCCCTCTAGCTAATTATAGCCATCTAGATAATTGCATCGGCATTTCTGTTCTTTGTCTCGTTAAGTTTTTTGTTTTGTTTTGTTTCCATGAGGGTAGGCTTCGGAAACAAGAGGACATCTTCCCCTTAGCCTGGCAGTTGCCAGGCAACTGCAAACTGTATTTGTGTCTGTATAAATATATATGTGTGTGTGTGTGTGTGTGTGTGTGTGTGTGTGTGTGTGTGTGTGTGTGTGTGTGTGTGTGTGTGTGTGTGTGTGTGTGTGTGTGTGTGTGTGTGTGTGTGTGTGTGTGTGTGTGTGTGTGTGTGTGTGTGTGTGTGTGTTTGTGTGTGTGAGAGACAGCATGGTGGCCAGACTTTGTTACACCCAGAAACCGTAAGATTTGGTAAAACCTATCCACCCTTATACAAGCACAGTACCACGATCAGGGATTCCTGATCGTGGAGGGAGCGGGACCACTCCTTTGTGGTGTATGTCTGTCAAGTGTTCGTCTATGTTATATGTCAAACAATAACCCAACAGGACAGGCTACCCCAACGCTTGGGCTATCCCTCAACAAGAGAGAGAAGGACCAGAGCTCGCCAGGAACTCAAAGGTGAGTCACTGCACACGTGGCCGGAAGCTAGTTGCCTGCCAGCTGTGGTTTGTTAACAGTATCCACTCATGTGTCTCGACTCCTGCCTAGACAGAGAGCCGTTTTGAATATCCAGTGGGGGTCGTGACAATATATATATATATATATACACACACACTACAATACAATACAATACAATGTGGTAATCATATTGACAGTGACACACTGTGACATGACAGAACTGAAGCCAGTAGGCTTTACTTTGTGCGTGTGGCGGGGGGGGGGGCTTTATCTAATTAGAGTGGCACTCTTAGCGAACAGTTGTCTTGTCTCTCTCTCTCTCTCCGTCTCCCTGGGGGTTGCAGTATGAGTGCAGTGCTCCGACGTTGATTAAGGATGCGTTGGGGGGAATAACTGAAGCGGACACACTTTCATCTTTGGGAAACGCTTTGCCTCAGCGACCCGGGGTTTTGAACCTGCTGTGCGGTGGCCACCGTCGCATTGTGAGGGATTTGGTTTGGCAGCCTGTTCTCTTAGCTCCGAGACTTTGATCCCACTGGACAAACAAACCTTCTGCTACTTAGCCTACATTTATAATTTAGAATTCATATTGGATTACCGTCTGTTTTATTTGCCTTGTTTCGTTTGTGTTTTCATTAGCATTTACTTTAGCGTTTACTTTAGCGTCAATTTTCGTTGTCATTCTTTCAGTACTTTTTTTGTATTGTATCTTAGCCTGTGTTTTCCCCTGATGCTGGGCTGTTGTAACAAAGGAATTTCCCCTCTGTAGTATTGAGGTTGTTATCTATCTTATCTGTATTTTGTTTGTTTCCTCATGAATAAAACCAGGTCATAGATTCTTGGGCGGTAATTAAAACGCTAAACAAACGGAGAAACACACTTTTGCAATCATGGAGATGAAAAATATGAATGTCAACACGTCAATACTGTAATCCCGAAGAAGCCTGCCGAGCAAGGCTGTGGCCCGCTCGAAGAGCCGAGAAGAGCCGTAACTCTTCTGACTGAAGGGACAAAGGGTGTAATTTGTACGTCTTTGATGGAGGAAAACCTGTTGTTACGTCTGTGTAGGTTCGCTCACCATGGAAACAGAGGATGGGGATGCCGGAATTAGAACGACAATGGGTAATGTTATAATTCCCCCTGAAAAATATAATAACAGCAGATTATTTTCATCTCAGCGACATAAAGTCAGAAGAAAAGGGAAGAGGTTTTAAACGGCTGGAATGAGGGGGTGTGCGCATCATTCATACTTTGTGTCTGTGTTGAAGATCATAAGAGGTTCTACTTAGGCCAGTGTGCTCCTCTCAATGACAATATTAAATCGAAGCAGCACACATCGTTTACACAAGGGTTGAAATGCAGGACATTTCAGGATAACATTGAAACATCGAAATAAGTATGAATTAAAAAACATAATGCTTGTGCATAGGTGACTCCAGGGCCATGAATACATGTTTTAACCATCCCACTCTCTTGGGCAAAGCGTCGATACTCTGTCGACGAAAAGGACACGCACTTACTAAATACGGCACTAGAGAAGTACGATTTTGCTCTCACGTCCAAGGTTGTTGAAACTGTGACTCATTCTGACCTCCGTTTGACTACATTTGCGTGCCAATGTTCTCTTTCTGTGATATAACAGTGTAATAAGTAGGAACAATTCTGGTGAAAACAACCGTTAAAGCAACATGAACACGTTGATGCATACTAGGCATAGCTGTCGAGAGGTGTGGTATAGAACGACCTCTGTATTGAACAAATGCCATGGCATGCATCACCTCTGATTGGCTAATGTGTTAACCTAGAAACACACAGATGGATGCGACACATTTTTGTTGCGTAGCATCTTATCCTAGCCATCTCTGTTATATACGGGGAATGGGTTAACCTAGTGATTGTTAGTGCTAGGCACTTCTAAGAACATCCTTACTGAACCCACAGTGACATATTGTTGTTTATTTTTCTTCTGACAAATGTACCTACTGTAAATCGCATTGGATTAAAGTGTCTCCTGAACGTAAATGACACACCTGTCAGGGCCTGTGAGCCTGCCAGCCTCTTCAAAATGACCAAATCTGAAATTGCCCCTTTTACCACGTGGTGTGCTGTTGATGAGCCACAACAAGCCGTTTCACAATCAACCCACTGGTGACGTCACACACGGGAGTGTCCGCCCAGATTAAGGACAGATGGATCAAGCTCCCAGCCTCCCCAGTGGACCGAACCCACCGGTACGGCTTAACCCTCCATCAAACATCCCATGTGTGATGTCCCCAGAGGGTAGGTTGTGACGTGGCTTGTAGAGGCTCATCAGCGTTGCACCTGGTTGTATAATGGGGCCCTTTAAAGGCAAAGGGTTTAAAGTGGTTAGACTTTAACATACAGTAAGCGCAGGATCAGGACGTCACCCTATCAATCCGATACTAAGGTGTTCCCACGAGTCTTCCGACTAGTGTGTCTATTTACGAGCTCTCCTCACACGTTCACTAATCCACCCTCAATCACTGCAGGGTACGTCACTCAAATGTCCGCCGGTAGATGGCTTAGTGCTGTGCCGTTCTACAGGCCACAAAATAATTCATGTCGGCGCACCTCACATCTCCTGTCGGGGGGGAAAGGCCGGCATCGCGTCGTGTTAAACGAAAGTCCTGCGCTTTCCTTCTCTTAAATATGCAGCAGAATGGAAATGTATGTGAAGAAGCTAAGCTACGTGAGCTACATCTGGCGGTAGTTTCCTCTTCCCTCCCTTTTTTTCAGGAAGGCAGACCAACCCGACAGACAGACAGGCCGTCTCGGAGTTTGACGTTGCGCACGGCCGACGATGCATAACAGGCTCCCGAACTGTCACAGACATCGTGAGGATGACATTCACAGCGCGTCTCGATAACGAAATGTGGCCTTTTTCCCTGGAGAAAAAGTCACTTCCCTGTCATTAAAGCAGGATGAGGAGGAAGGAAGGAGTGTGATTGGGTGTCTACGGATCGATCAGTACGTTTGCATCGTGACAAGAGTGACAAAACAAGCAAGGCACTCTTGTCGTCGGCAGGATTCGCAGGATTTATGACAGGAGAGGAACATGATATCATGACAGACGTGTCATCGTTTGAACGTTCCGATCGACGCTTCCCAGAAAGGTGTTGTCGCTACGGAGTATAATCAGCTGTCACACCGTTCAGCCCTACCAGAGGTTTATCATACATCGGGGTGTAAGGTAACGCATTTTAATCTTGATAATTTTTCAGTGGTAGATGGACAAGGTAGGAAAACATGCTTTTATTTTGCAGAGACTCACCATGACGTAATGATCTCAACCGCCAGCGAAGCTCGAGACATTAAAAGCTCCCAGTTGTTCCACGCTGAAGAGGTTACCCTCCAGGGGAATTTCCAGGCTGCCGCCAAGGTCAGAGTGCGGATGTCACTCGGACACCTGCCCTATGAATCGCACCCTGTGGGAACCGACGACAACGATATAGGCTTCCGTCGTTCTACGATGAAACAAGAAACCATTCCGCCGTTCCCGAACAACCCACTGCCCCCTCTTTCCCCTCCTCCACCCAGCCACCCCCCCCCCACCACCAATCAGCCCCTCTTACAGCGTCACCGAGTTCTATTCGCCCGTCACTATAATTGCGACGAACCTTCGGCGCGGTTATCGGAAATGTTCTGACAACTCGACTTCTCAGACAAACTTCTTAGACAAACAAGCGTGTTCGTCAGGAGTCGACGGGTGTACGATTGCGTTCACGATGAGGTCTTTAGACTAACAAGCTCTTTTTTAGACAACCACTTTCCCGTGACTTTAATTTGCGGCACAACAAACAAAATACTTATTTTAGTGGAACGTACGCTTTTGTTCTTTTGTTATCCTGTCGTCTAACCGCGAAACCGCCCGCAAACCACTCGTCGTCGGAGAAGGTTGACGTCAAGCGAGGAGTCAGCAGTCACTTGATTCCCAGCTCAATGCGTCTCTGATGTAGATGCTCGCGCCAAAATGAAGCACAACAAAGGCAAGAAGTAAAATAGCTGTGTGGCTCAAATGTGTCATTATGTCTCTCTCAATGTGTCACCGCTATCCTTTTATGAACGTAATTGTGCCGTTTCGCACAAAAAAACACACAAAATAGCTGTAAATTAGCTGCTTAAACACGAAGGTTGAGAAATGAAGTCTCGGACACGAATGTCAATACCTCGGCAGCCAGGATTGTGATATGCCAAGATCCTCTGAGTGTTTTACTAAAAGGATCGCTGGCGGTTAAGTGCAGCGCCAAAGTAAATTTGGGGAATTGTTCTTCATATCAAAGAAGAGGCTGAACTTCAAAAGACTTTAAATTATGCCTCAAGTCTTTGAAGACAAAAAAAAGCTGATTGAGGAATAACATATTGAATTGCTGCGTGATATATTTTTTTGCGTTGATGAGATTTTCCTATCTGTGTTGCAATCAACTAAATGACCCCGGTGTTGATTCAATAGAAACTGAGATCAGAAAAACACCAGCAGCATTGTCATCATGCAATCACATTCAAGCAAGACTTGTGTCTTGCCTTGCTTTCAAACCCTCTTGCGAGAACTGAAACTCAAACTGACAGGTCGAACATAAAACTTTTAATTAAATTAAACAGCTCAAGATTCCCTGCCACTTAAAGACTTTCCGCTGCCATATTCTTTCAAACATAATGTCGACGGCCTGTTAAGTGTGTAGGCATTTGCCTCATGCATAGATTGTATGTAGACCTGTGTGTGTGTGTGTGTGTGTGTGTGTGTGTGTGTGTGTGTGTGTGTGTGTGTGTGTGTGTGTGTGTGTGTGTGTGTGTGTGTGTGTGTGTGTGTGTGTGTGTGTGTGTGTGTGTCTATCCTTCGTAGAGCTTTTGAAAATAGCCTTTCTTCAGAGCAACCATTTAACTTCTCCCTATCCAGCTTTTAATTTCCTTAAGCTAGCACTTTAATATAATCGCAACGTTAAAGCTTTAATAAATGAGAAATAAAGAGCAAATTCTGCATCGATGAAGCATTGTTAAAAACCACTACCGCAAGATGAACTAAAGTAAGGACTATGTATGACATACCTAATATGGTACTGCTGCAAAGGTATTTGAAACATGTCCAGCCTTTCAATGTAGGCCTAATTTGTAAAAAGATAGGAGGCAAAAATAGTCCTCACCTTAGATGAGCTCACACAACACACTGAACTATTGCTTTCAAACTACATTTACATTTGGGGGATTTAGCAGCTGCTTTTATCCAAAGTGACTTACAATAAGTGCATTTGTCAGAACTAACAACCTCAATTCATCTCCTCCCTCCACCACTCTCCTCCAGACGCGTCGTTAGACCTGGGCACTCGAGGCTACAGCCCCGGATCTTTTGGGAATAGCCCCGGATCACAGTGCCGTAAAAAAGTTTACTTCTTTGTGGTTGAATTTCCAGCAGCCACAGATGCAACATTGTAGCGGGTGAAAACTGCAAAATTCTGACATTTCGTGTATGGGCAGATTTAGAAAAATCTGTTGCAAAATGTTGCAAATTCAATGTTGGTATTCTTTCTTCTCTATGCATAGCGCATCTCGTCGATAATGCTGTTTTGGGCTGCCAGCCTTTTAGTGAGATCAGAGTGTTGAGATGGACAGTAATAAAATATCTTTGGTAAGATGGATATAAGAAGAGAGACCCGCAGTGAATTCAACCCGGTCCACTTGACACGTGCATGACAGTGGTACCCTAAAACTTCACTAGCCTATGCTTTTATTTGTTTCTATCACTGAACTTTCGAACAAAACTCTTGCTCAGGAACAATGGGAAATACTATCAAATGTATTATTTAAGAACCTACGGACTTAAGTGGGGGTTTCATTCCATCTGTGCACGGCACCTTCTCAACGAGCAGGTGTGCGCCTGCAGCCAGAGGGGGCGCCAAAATACCTATTCCCCACACAATGTTATGTAGTACTTCATTGATAACCGCTACGCAGTGCGGTGTTTTTTTTTTACTGCTCGTGGCGCGCCCCATGTGATTTGGTGCCCCCCACAAATATGGCGCCCCGGGCGGCTGCCTGGTTCGCCCGTGCCTAAAACCGCCACTGCACCCAGGCTACTAGTATGCGGCGAGCCGGGGCTCTCATGTTCCCCCCTGCGGTGTATTCCTTGTCCACATCCCCTGCCATCCAGTTGTCAGACGATTCATGCAGACTTTTGAACGGCTGATTCCATGGATGTACTTTGCGTGCCCCGTGTTTTCCCGTCGATGTGGCGAAGCTGTATGGTTATGCTGTTGAGGGTTTAAATAAATGGACCATATAAGTTGAGTATGAACAATTATTAAAGTTTAACATTTCGTTCAGCAAATTTGACAACTAACAGATGCAATATTGTAGCCAGTGAAAAACGCAAAATTCTGACTTGTACATTTATGGGCAGATTTAGAATCATTTGTTGCAAAATGTTGCAAATTTGATTCCCTATGCATAGCGCATCACGTCGATATTGCGGTGTAGTGCTGCTCTAGTTTGCACAGATTCAGGAGACCCGCGCAGAGTGAATTCAACCCGGTCCACTTGACATCGGGTAGGCGCATTACTATTTGGCTACAGTCTTTTCTACTGTCTCATTTTGGCTGCTGGTGTATGTGGTGCACTTCCCTATCCTTAACGGAAACAATAACCTACTCAGTGGGCCTGCCCCGACGTGAGTCAGACATGACGATTGGTCTTTCCTTTACTTCTCAAACTACGTTGCAATTGCATGTTCATCAGCCCGAACCCCCGTTTTAAAAGGACGCAAACTTCTGGGCTATAGAGCCCCGAATGTCTTAAATTGCGAGCGACACTCCTGTTCTCCTCTCCCCCTTTTCTCACCCAGCCGCCTTCTCTTACCATCTCTCCCTCACCCCGTCTTTCATGAAAACGTACCCTCACACCCTCAAGTACACACAGGCCACACACTGAGACACACACTGAGGTGACTCAGGCGTTGAGGTAAAGCAGGCGTATGCAGGGCATGTAGAGGTCAGTCACTGTCGTTGTTGTTGTTTGCTGGTCGCATCCCCTGCGACGTGTCCCCTCGGTTCTGATTAGCAACCCCTCCGCCGTAATCAGAAGCCTTCTGACAGCACCCCCCACACACAGAGAGAGAGAGAGAGAGAGAGAGAGAGAGAGAGAGAGAGAGAGAGATAGAGAGAGAGAGAGAGAGAGAGAGAGAGAGAGAGAGAGAGAGAGAGAGAGAGAGAGAGAGAGCTCTGATTGGCTGAGGATATAGCCAATGAGGCACACAGTGAATCAGCATCAGTAGAGTTCGATCAAACTCGATTCACTGTGCCTCTTTGGCTATATCCTCAGCCAATCAGAGTGCTTCATACAGTCCAGAAACACTATCTGCCTCAGTCATCTATTTGACGCTAAATACAAGATGAACCTTAAAATAGGAAAATATTATGCTATGAGGCTAACGATGTGTACATACACAAAGATATATGTATACTTACTGAGACATGTGTGTGTGTATCCTTCGTAGAGCTTTTGAAAATAGCCTTTCCTCATAGCAACCATTAAACTTCTCCCTATCCAGCTTTTAAGTTCCTTAAGCTGGCACATTAATATAATCGCAACGTTAAAGCTTTAATAAATGAGAAATAAAGAGCAAATTCTGCATTTATGAAGCATTGTTAAAAACCACTACCGCAAGATGAACTAAAGTAAGGACTATATATGAAATACCTAATACGGTACTGCTGCAATGGAACTTGAAACATTTCCAGCCTTTCAATGTAATTTGTAAAAAGATAGGAGGCAAAGATAGTCCTCACCTTAGATGAGCTCACACAACACACTGAACTATTGCTTTCAAACTACATTTACATTTGGGGGATTTAGCCGATGCTTTTATCCAAAGTCACTTACAATAAGTGCATTTGTCAGAACTAACAACCTCAATTCATCTCCTCCCTCCACCACTCTCCTCTCCCCCTTTTTCTCACCCAGCCTCCCTCTGTTACCATCCCTCCCTCACCCCGTCTTTTATGAAAACGATACCCTCACACACTCAAGTACACACAGACCAACAATGAGAAACAAACTGAGACACACAATGACACACACTGAGACACACAGAGACACAAAGACATACACTGAGACACACACATTAGATATACATGTAAATATGTGTTTAAATGAGCATATTCACTCACACACACACACACGTATATAGACGCACACATACACACACCTGACATACTTTACCTCTGCTTTGGGGCTGTGATGGGGGGGGGTTGTGGGTTTGACAGAGCAGAGATATATTGTAAGTAACACACACACACACACACAGACACACACACCAGCTTGTTGGAGAGACAGTGTTATTTCCACTTCACTCTGCTGTCCTCAACCGGTAAAACAACGTTGGCGATTAGCCTTGTTGTTTTAGTGTGTGTGTGTGAATACATTAGGAGCAGGATGAAAGGATGAAAGGAGTGATGGAGAGAGAGAGAGGAGAGAGTCATAATTGTGCTCATCAACCACTGACACGGTCCCTAGGGAGGTCCTGTCAATGCGCTGTGTGTGCGTGCGTGCGTGTGTGTGTCTGTGCGTGCGTGTGTGTGTGCGTGCGTGTGTGTGTGTGTGCGTGTGTGTGTTCAACTGTTAATGTGTGTTCCTTTCGACAGCTCTGTCTTTATCTCTGTGTCGGTCCCAGCTCTGCCATCAACCGAGGGGTGTGTGTGTGTGTGTGTGTGTGTGTGTGTGTGTGTGTGTGTGTGTGTGTGTGTGTGTGTGTGTGTGTGTGTGTGTGTGTGTGTGTGTGGACAGAGCACATCAAATCAACCGCTTGGTGTGGCGTGATGCTCTATATTTCATCTTTCTCTCTTGCTTTATCTCACCCACACACAGAGTTGCACAAAAAAGAAAAGATACACACACACATACTCACACACACCAAAACATGTGTCTATATCTGGACATGTTCTTTCATTCTTCCTCCTAGTCAGTGAGTCTGTGTGTGGCTGTGTGTGTGTGTGTGGCTGTGTGTGTGGCTGTGTGTTTGTGTGTGTGTGTGTGTGTGTCTGTGTGTGTGTGGCTGTGCTTTTATCTTTGCGAGATTCTTTTTTTTTCACATCAGTTTGAGAACATCTGTCCATGGGCATCACTGTGACTCTGCCAAGCTGTGTGTATGTCTTTGTGTGTGCATTGTGTGTGTGTGTGTGTGTGTGTGTGTGTGTGTGTGTGTGTGTGTGCATTGTGTGTGTGTTTGTGTGTGTTAGGGTCTATGTGTCTGTATGTGTTCTGCATCAGTGTGTGTGTTTGTCTGCATGCGTGCTTTTTATGCAGCTGTGTGTGTGTGTCTGCATCATATGATTGTGTTATGGCTCTGTGTGTGTGTGTTATACATATGTGTGTTTGTTGTAAACACGTGTGTGTGTGTGTGTGTGTGTGCGTTTGTGTGTGTGTGTGCGTGTGTGTGTTATGCATCAGTGTGTGTGTTTGTCTGCATGCGTGCTTTTTATGCAGCTGTGTGTGTGTGTGTGTGTGTGTGTGTGTGTGTCTGCCTGTGTTCGTGTCTGTGTGTGTGTTTCTGCCTGTGTGTTTGTGTGTGTGTAAGCGTCTGTTTGTGTGTTTGTGTGTGTATGCGTGTTCGCGTGTGCGTGTGTGTGTTTGTGTCCCCATAATGCGCAGACCATGAGTACCACCTGACCAGCGGAGCAGGGAGCTGATGTGACCTGGCACCTGTCTGCTTGGATGGCCAGCAGCAGGCCTCAACGCACACACACACACACACACACACACACACACACACACACACACACACACACACACAGGCATGCACACAAACACAGACACACACATACTGACCCACACACACGGCAGACACACACACACACACACATGGGCAGACACACACACACACACACACACACACACACACACACACACACACACATGCATACATACAGGAAGACACACACATGCATGCACACAAACACAAACGCACACACGCAGGTAGACAGACACACACACACAGACACACACATATACTGTCACACACACACACCCATGGGCAGACAGACACACACACACACACCCACACACATACATACAGGAAGACACACACACAGGCATGCACGCAAACACAAATGCACACACAGGTAGGCAGACACAGACATACACACAAACACACAGACACACACATACTGACACACAAACACACATGCAGAGGCAAACGCAGATATACACTGACATATATCCACACACACAGTCAGACACAGATACACACTGACGTATCCACAGACACACACACAAACACACACACAGTCAGGGCACGGATATACACTGGCATATATCCACACGCACACACCACCACCCTCCCTGACGGGTTTGGTTTAAAAGATGCAGGCCCCTTCAAAGATGCATGTAGTTCATGTACACAATGGCCTTCGCCCGGTATAAACCCCTAGCAGCGTGTGTGTCTGTGTATGTGCGTCATATGAGATCATGTGCTAGTATGCCTAGTCATTAAAAAAAGAAAACCCACTCTTGCCATGAGTCACACAGAGTTTAAGACGCACAAAGTCTCAGCGTGACCGCGCCTGCAGACCGAGGGTGCCTGCAGAGCTCTCCCGCTGCACACACTCACACACACACAGCTGAATAGCACACACACACACAGCTGCAGAACACACACACACACACACAGCTGCAGAACACACACACAGGTGCAGAACACACGCACACAGCTTCATAACACACACACACACACACAGCTGCAGAACACACACACACACACAGGCATAACACACACACACACACACACACAAAGCTGCAGAACACACACACACAGCTGCATAACCCACACACAGACACACACAGATGCATAACGCACACACACACACACACACACACACACACACACACACACACACACACACACACACACACACACACACACACACAGCTGCAGAACACCCACACACACAGAGGAATAGCACACACACACACACACACACACACACACACACACACCGATGCAGAAAACACACCCACACAGAGGTATAAAACACACACACACAGATGCAGAAAACACACGCACACACAGATGCAGAAAACGCACACACAAACAGCTGAATATGTCATGGTCCGCCCCTGGTTTTCCCATTCACCTGCCTGCCACCCTGATCTCCCCTAATTAACCCAACCACCTTCACCTGTGCTCCCCCTATAACAGCCCTCTCCTTTCACTCAGTCCTTGCCAGAATGTCTCTGGTTTCATTCAGAGCTTTCCCGCAACTCCCGATTGACTTTGGCTACTCCGCTCTGCCTGCTAACGAACCCTCACCTGTCTGACCGCCTGCCGGCCGTCCAGCCCCTGTCGGTCTGTCTGCTCCTCTGTCCCCGCCTCCTGATCCACCCGCCTGACTGCCTGTTATCGACCCTCCGCCTGCCTGACCTCCCGCCCGACGTCGAGTCCCTGTCGGTCTGTCTGCTCTCCAGTTCCCGACTCCCGATCTGCTCTTCTGCCCTGCCGTTGCCGACTCCTCGTCTGCTGACCCACCGTCTGCTCTCTGCCTGCTCGATCCTGTACCAGAATAAATCCTTGAGACTGTTCTACAACTGTCGTCTGTCTGTGCACTTTGGGTTCTGCCTAACCCTCCCGTTACAGAATAACATGCACACACAGCTGCAGCACACACACACACACACACACACACACACACACACACACACACACACACACACACACACACACACACACACACACACACACACACACACACACACACACACACACACACCTCTGTCCTCATCCTCATTCGACGGCGATGTGATGCGTGTGTAGACACGTCGGGCGTCGTCCGGTAACGCTCTCACGAGTTCTTCTCATGCGTTTGTTTTTCTATCGTCACATCACGCCGGCGAGGGAGGGGGGATGGGGCCGGGGACGGCGTCCTCGGTAAAATCCGCGAGGCACCGTGACAACGCCGCCGCTTGATCGACATGACGATTTTAGATGACATTTCTGGGATTTGTGTTTCATTAATATTCATGGTTACAAAACTGCGTTGCTATTCCGGTCGAATTCTGGTACAGAGCCTCCGAGTCCACCCTTTCATAGGATGATTAATACTGTTTAGTTTGAGGCCTGGTTTTGGGCGATTCTGTGGCCTAATCCATGGACTGGAAGAAGTTACAAGAACGACCAGTTTTAGTCCATCAAACTTCGTGTTCTGAAGTTAATTTTGCATCCTTTGATATCTTTACCCGATGGAAAGATAGACACTCGCTAATTAAAGTACAGTCAGCACAGATGCTAAGTTATAGCACCTTCCATACATTTTCTAAGTCTGCAGCATTAGTCCATACTGAATATTCCCAACTTGTTTTCTATTCTTTAAATTCCACATCCCACATTCAATGCCGATCCTAATTGCCGAACACATGTGTCAAGTGGTCTCCAGCTATTGTAGCTATTTGTGATTAATGACATCTCGTATACCGTCTTGTTTTGTATGATGTGTACAATGAATATAACTTGATGCCACCTGTCAAGTATTGTACTTTTTGATTCCTGGGTGACACATTTCTAGTTAAAACAAGTATAAAATGTTTTTTGCTTGTTTGAGTTAGACTCCTAAATGTTTCTTCCCTGCCCAGGCAAGTACTACACTTCTTTATTAAAGTGCTGGATGATTCTGTAAGGCTATACACCGCGTCAACAAGATAACGTTACGCCAACATCTATTTTTTAATTGGTGGTTCAGAGAACAGGAAGGAGACAGCGAAACTAAAAACACAAGCACAGATAACAGCCACGGAAAACACACCCACGCCCAAAACAGGGGAGGATCGACACTAGGAGAGGGGAGAGGGAGAAGGAGAGAGGGAGAGAGAGAGGATAAAGAAAGATGGTAAGAGAGAGAGAGGGATAAGAAAGAGAGAGAGATACAAAGAGGTAACCGAGAGAGAGAGAGAGAGAGAGAGAGAGAGAGGATGAAGGACAGAAGAGAGAGAGAGAGAGAGAGAGAGAGAGAGAGAGAGAGAGAGAGAGAGAGAGAGAGAGAGAGATACAAAGAGGTAACCGAGAGAGAGAGAGAGAGAGAGAGAGAGAGAGGATGAAGGACAGAAGAGAGAGAGAGAGAGAGAGAGAGAGAGAGAGAGAGAGAGAGAGAGATACAAAGAGGTAACCGAGAGAGAGAGAGAGAGGATGAAGGACAGAAGAGAGAGAGAGAGAGAGACCTCAGAATGCATTATTCCCTTACTTTACGTAACCACTCCTGAACACAACATAATTGCCACTGCCCCTCACTCACTAAGCGACAGGCCAATAGGTCTCAGTGCGATAACGCTGATGTTTGCACGATCCATTATCGTCCGCGGCCTTTTGTCTGAGCGGGCCCACTCACAGCGCACACGGCGAAGCAAAACAGAGTAATTATTTCGTTGAAGTTGTACACATGAGCGCCGATTCGCAGCCTGCGTTGAAGCACAAGTCGCGGGCCGCAGACATCCTCCTACGAAGACACAGTCGTATGCAGGTGTCTCACAAATATCAGAAATGTACTTCAGGAGGAAGCGCAGGGTTGTTTGTAAACGGAAGGTTGCTAGTTCGATTCCCCGGCTCCTCCTTGCTGAGTGTGGAGTTGTCCCTGGGCGAGACACCTCACCCTCACTGCTCCTGACGAGCTGGCTGTCTCCTTGCGTGGCTGACACCACCGTCAGTGTGTGGATGTGTGCTTGAACGGGTGAATGTTCGGCAATATTGTGAAGCGCTTTGAGTGGCCACTGGTTAGCAAAAGGGTGACATAAATGCAGTCCATTTACCGTTTATCGCGCTTCTCTAAGAAGACAGGACATTTGTTAAACAGTGTGGGTGTCAAACTGGGAACATGTCTGCTTTACTTGGTGAAAAATACATCCTGTGCCTGTCCAATTTCGAACTGTAGAAATGTCCTTTCAACGAGACCGATATCGCATTTCTGGTGCCTCGTCTGGGACGCGGCGGTGCGAGACTTCATCAGAGCTCCCTGGAGCTCTTCACCGATGGAGAGGTCGGGGGGGGGTCGGGGTGTTGGACCCCCGGCCAGAAAGCCCCCCCCTCTTCGATGTATAGTCCATCCACCGATGACCTTTTTGACCTAAACCCAGGGTGTGGAGTGTGTGTGTGTGTGTAAGTGGGTCTAGGTCTAGGTCTGGGTGTGTGTGTGTGTGTGTGTGTGTGTGTGTGTGTGTGTGTGTGTGTGTGTGTGTGTGTGTGTGTGTGTGTGTGTGTGTGTGTGTGTGTGTGTGTGTGCGTATGTGTGTGTGTGTGTGTGTGTGTGTGTGTGTGTGTGTGTGTGTGTGTGTGTGTGTGTGTGTGTGTGTGTGTGTGTGTGTGCGTATGTGTGTGTGTGTGTGTGTGTGTGTGTGTGTGTGTGCGTATGCGTGCGTGTGCATGAGTGTGTGGGTTCCGACGTCCAGCCGAAAGCAAAAACCACACATTTCTTGTACGGTTCCCATTGGCTCTCGAGGAGGGAGTGGGGGGCGGGGGGGGGGTCGGTTGCTAGGGGAGATCAATCAGGCCCCCGGGGGCCACAGAGGAGATGAGGGACGGGGCTGAGTCTGACCCCCGTGGTTTTATGGCCGCAGGTTGACGGTGAGCAGGACGGACGGATCCAGTCTGTTCGCCGCCTCCTGCCATTGGCCGGGAGCTGGCCTGGATGTGTGTGTGTGTGTGTGGGAGTGTGTGTGTGTTTGTGGATCTGGGTATTTGTGTGTGTGTGTGTGTGTGTGTGTGTGTGTGTGTGTGTGTGTGTGTGTGTGTGTGTGTGTGTGTGTGTGTGTGTGTGTGTGTGTGTGCGCGCGCGCGCAAGTGGGTCTGGTGGTTGTGTAAGTGTGTGTGTATGTGTGTGTGGGGGTCTGGGTATGCAAGTATATATGCTGTAGCATGTCTGCGTGTATGGAGCCTAATTTCCTCTGGGATCAATAGTCATCTGTATCTGTGTGATTAATGTGTGTGTGAGGGGTCATTGAGTTTCAAAAACATTTTTTTCAGCAAGGATGATATTTTTTTTATTCATTCTTTACGCATTTGTGAAAATTAGACAATACAGACGATTGATTCTGTTGTGCGTGAAAGAAAATAAAACTTTTTATGAGAACAAACTAGCATTACTCAAGTAAACACACACATCCCTGTGAACTTCAGAACACACGAGTAAATACACAAAACAAGAAAATTAAGATGCATACCCCCATCAGTCGAACAGCAACCCACTTCAACTTCCAGAGAGAGAGAGAGAGAGGCGTTCCCCGTCGTACGGGAGCTCAGCCAGAACGCCGTCGCTCTCAGTGCCTCTGAGATAACACATGCAAACCAACGTGACGCAAGCAAATTAACCAAACCTCAATCATCACTTTGACAACACAGGAGCAGCCTTTCAGAAGACGTGCTGCCGATTCAGTCACGGCGCATTAACAGAAACCGCGGCGCGATCAACAACCAGACAATTACAGAGAGGTTTCTAGAGGACGGACACCAGGAGGAGCACGCCCGAATCGGGGCGTATTCCCGACCGGCATCATAGTAGTAGCGATGTTGGAAACAAGCCTTAATGTAACCTTACATACAACACCCTTGCCCACTGCATCCGTCCATTGACGGATCTCATTGACTTTGCATGGGGCGATCCCGAAATGCATTGTGGGTCCGTCTGTTGCGTCGGCTCCGTCTCTTGCGTTCAGAAGTTGAGAAAATGTTAACTTTTCAGGCTGCGACGGATCCGTCAGCCAATCAGATCGTGGCTGCGTCGGGCTCCCTCGGCAAATACCAGTCCCCAATCCAGATGATCGAGGGCGTTTCTGACGTATAGGGGACTAGTCTTTGCAGACGCAGCCTGCAGCCAATGAAATTGCTTCCTGCTCACCAAGCCGATGCGTGGATATGAATACAAAAGATGACACAAACAACAGGTGACCAAAAAGCAATCGTATCGATTCCACATTTCTTTAAAAAAAATTGAACAGCCAGATCTTTGATGCAGGCCACGGAGCCGACAGAACGGACGGAACATGGGTGTCACGCCCCGTGCCCACTACATGCGTCCGTCGACTTATGTGGGAAGGCGTGGCTGACTGATGGGGGAGTAGTCTTTGCAGAGGCATCCGTCAGCCAATCAAATCGGGTTCTTCCCGCTTCTTCCTGCTTGTTGCGATGCAAGATGACCCGCTTTCCATGCAGTATCGTCAGAGCCCGAGTCGCGTCACAGTGCTTAAATTTGCATACGCGATTGTTACGTCCCCCGCTAGCGGAAGGGGTGGCAACATAAAACCAGATGTCTTTGGTTAACTGGAAGTTGTTTATTTGTTTATTTAGCCCAGAGCATGGGATAAGTTCCCGTGTAGCAGTTAACAAGAACCTCGATCAACCAACAAATCCATTCGAAGACCCAATATGGCAAGCTTCATATCCAAGGCCAGCTGCCGTGGATGTTGAGCTCGCCCGTGCTTTATCCTCCCGGATCCTCGGCCCTCCGATGCAGCAGCCAATCACGTCCGGGGACAGGCACATCAAAATTAACATAATGGTCAACAAATCACACGCGGGGAAAAACACATGATCATTAGCATGAGCATCGACAAACTGAGGATTTTACCCATGAGGGCGGGGTGTCAATCAGCAACCGTACAGCGATCTGATTGGATGACGGATCCGTCGCTGCCAAAAAGTTGAAAAATGTTCAACTTTCTGACGGAGCCGAAGGCTCCAACGGAACATACGGATCCACAATGCATTGCGCGTCCGTCCCCATTAAAGTCAATGCGGATCACGCAACGGACGCATGTAGTGGGCACGGGGCGTTAGTTTGGTTTGAAATGTGCTGGGGACAGAGACGCATTCGGAAGTGCATTTTCAGAAGTGCTGGGTACAATGAGGAAGCACTCTTTTTTCTCTTTTTACTGCCGGTAATGAAAGGTTCTGAAAGACGGCATACCCATGGAGCTAATTACTAAGGAATAAAATGTATACAAAATCTGTCTGGCACGTTTTATGAAGAAAACGTTTCCAAAAAGCATCGGACTTATGACCCACTTTGTTCTGCTCCATGTATCCAATGTTGACAACGTGAAATGACATGGCTAAGCTAACAGCATAAACAAGAGGAGCTAGGAAATTAAATGAACCGCGTGTTTATGTTCAGAAGGGTCCAAACGTGTGGCTACACACTCGTCAAGATTGAAAAATAAAATAATATTTGTTGCACAGCAGAACGCTGTATCACGTCATGGGCTGGCTGTTCTCAATTCACAACATGCATTCCATCCAATCTAACCTACATCCGGCATTCTGACCAAAGCTCATGCACTCCCACCCACAATTATTCCAGAATTCAAGCAAAGCAAGAATGACCAAAAGTCACATTGTGTCAACAAGAGACTGACTCCACCGACTATCAATTGCAAGTTAAGACAGCCGACCACTTGAGTGCAAAAAACACAAAAGACCTCGCCACAGCAGCAGCAAATCTTAAGCAATAAATATCGCGTCTTACCTTTATTTATGTGGCAGTGGTCTGCTGATGCATCCCGTGGTGTAGCCTACCACATCCATTTAGTTCAACAGGTTAACGTTCCGATACTGTCCATGGTACTAGCAACCTGCTCTGGTGCTATGTATGCATTCAGGCTAAAATGACTTGATTGTCTGATGCCTCATCATCCAAGCCAAAGAGTATTGGTATTATTAGTAATGCTTACTTGCCAAATCGAAAAAATAACTTCAGACAGTGTGTCTTTTTCCAATGTATTTGTTATCATTCGTAGCGTTGATCAGCAGAGAAATAGTTCGCCAAAGTCGTTGAGCTTTCCACTGCATTGAGAAGAGCCGTGTAATAATCCATAATAATTAAACTAGATTATTATTGTGGTGGGTACAAAATGAATCTTGAGGAAATCTGGTGGGGACGCGTCCCCAGCATCCCCAGCGTAATCAACGCCTTTGCCGACGACGGACACATGTAGTGTGAATGCAGCCTTAATGAATGGGACCAAAACTAGGGGTGGGACAAAATACCGATGCGCCGATATATCGTCGCCGTTCTTGGTGCGATACGAGAATCGATGCGGCGTCGCCAAATATCGAAAATGTATTTGTATTTAATTGAATATTTTTTTTTAAAGACATGTCACAATTTGTACCACGAATGAAGAACAAAATCCAGCACTTAACCTTTCTAGGGCTGTGTTCAAAAAATCGATCCGCGATCCGATATCGATTCATGCTCAAAAAGCACGATATCGATCCAAAAATGTCTGGATCAATCTTTAATTAATAAAAAAAAATAAAATAAAATAAAAAAAAAAAAAAAAAATTCAAATAATACTTGGATTTTTGTCTAAAAAAAATAATTGATTCTTGTCTCTTCTCTCTCTGTGTCCCTCTTACACGTACACAGATACAATCACAAACACATGGAGCTGTTTTGTCTATGGGACAGTATTTATTTGCATTATGTCTGTAAATAGATCGATATCGAATCGAATCGGATCGAATCGTGGATCGAATCGGATCGTGACCTTATGAATCGGAATCGGATCGATCCAGGAAATTCTGATCGATTCCCAGCCCTACTTTTCACAGTCATTTTTTACTCATCTATATATATATCGATGAGTATATCGTGATGTATCGTCAAAGGATTGATTATCTCAGAATCGTTGTATCGCGACATTATCTGTATCGCGGGATGTGTATCACGTATCATATCGTGAGGTACCCTGGGATTCACCCCAGTCCAGACATGTTCGTTCCTTTGACGGGAGCATCACTTCCGTTGTCGTAGCATCGTGTCTGTAAAGTGTGGTGTTTGGTTGTCTGAAAGAACCGATTTCCCTATATATATATATATAGTCTCCTGCAGAGGAGCACCTTCAGCAGGAGATTCCTCTCACCCAGATGCACCACAGAGCGCCACAGGAAATCTTTCCTGCCTGTGGCCATTAAAATTTACAACGCCTCCCTTAGAATGTCAGACACCGTCCCTCTCTGTAATCTCTGACCTCAAACAAGGACTATAGTTCTTGCACCTTTTGCACAATACTGTACAATTCTTTTTGTACAGTGCTGTCTTTTGTGTATGTATGTATGTATGTATGTATGTATGTATGTATGTATGTATGTATGTATGTATGTATGTATGTATGTATGTATGTGTATGTATGTATGTATGTATGTATATATGTGTATATGTGTATATGTATATGTATATATATATATATGTATGTGTATATATGGTGTTGTATATATATTTATATTGTCCTTAAATTTTTTATTTGTATATTTTGTTTTTCTTAGGTTGTATCTTTTATCTTTTGTGTATGTATGTGTATTTATGTTGTATGTATATGTATATGTATATATATATATATATATATGTGTGTGTGTGTATGTATATGTATATATGGATATGGATATATATGTTATATTTTATATTTTATTCTTAATATTTATTTATTTATTTATTTATTTGTGTATGTATATCTGGAGTTCGTGACAAAAATAATTTCCCTCTGGGATTATTAAAGTATTTATCTATCATCTATCTATCTATCTATCTATCTATCTATCTATCTATCTATCTAGACAAAAATGCAATACCTCCTACGATATTTCATCTCTTATGATACAGTTGGCCGGTGGATGTGACTTTTGAACTCACTGAAAGTTCTGCATTCCCAAAAGTCACTCAATAAGTAGTTCCGGGCATATATTAAAGATGAGCTCTGGTATAATTCCACTGACCCCCTGAGTGTCTGAGGACGCCTTCCGCCACTGAAGTCCCTCCTCAAAGCCATTAACACGGCCTCAGCTTTGACTCTTCCCCCACTGCCTTGGCTCCAGCATGCAAATACATCATCCTGCACCAGAGAGGTTAAGTCTGTGCACCACGGTCGTTGGAAGGGTGGAAGACACACACAGATGCAGGCACACACACACACATACAGAAGCACACACATGCAAATGCACGCATGCATTTATGGTTGCACACACACACATGCAACCATACACGGCCACACACGTACACAAATGCAAACTCACACACAATCAAACATACACACACGCGTATGCAAACAGACAAACATGCAAACACATGCAAACACTCGCAAAAATGCCAACACACACGAACGCACGCACCAGCACGCACACACAGGCCACGTTTATACGTAGCAGGGTATTTATAGAAACGAATATTTCCCCCCCTCCGTTTTCAAAAATAACATTGTGCACACAACATTGTTTTCAAAATAGTTGTCGCTTACATCAAAACGCATAAATACGCCGTTGAGCGCAATTAAAGCCATGCAAGCCAACCAGAATCCGCAGAATCAACAACAACGAATAACACGAGCGTCTTCCTGTAACAAACAAACTGTAAACATAGGGCGCTCATATGACGTTAAGCATTTCCTGGCGCATAATGTGACGCTTCAGAACCTAATACCCCGTTTCCCCCCGTTGACACGACAACACATAACCGGCGTTTTCAGAAATTTCCACTTTGGCCGGAGTTTTTAGAAATTATCGTTTTCTGTGACAAAAACTGCGTTTTCGTGTAAATGAGAGGCCAAACCGCGTGGAAATATCTGCGTTTTCCCTTCGTGTAAACGGGGCCACAGACTGAACTTCACCATGTCATCTTAGACGTGGCGTGTTTTGGTTTGAGTTAGTCAGATGGTGAGGGGCGGTATCGAGCCGACTGACGACAGAGCTGCGACGGTTCCGTGTTAAAGGTAACCAATAATGGCTGCTGCTGCTGGCGAACAGCTGTCTTTCGCCTCGGCTTTGGCCGCGACTCTTCAAGACTTGAAGTTATCATTTTCTTTGAGCAATGAACAAAGAACTGCACTGAAGGCTTTCCTGGAAAAAGAAAGATGTATTCTGAGTTTTGCCGACCGGATACGGTAAAAGTTTCGTCGTTGGTCTCCATTCTCTCAATCCACCATTCGCAACTCTTCCCCATGGAAATTTCCGTCGCTCCGACTACTCACCTTCTTCGTTGCTCTGATTGGTTGTAGCGCTATCCTATTGCGTGCAGAGGGAACTTGAAAGACAACCGTTTATCCCGCCCACACTGCCACCGTACGAGACCAGACCCAATATCTTTCCGATATGGGTCCGGCTTGCCAGGCTAAAAACGCTATCATTTGGAGTCAAAACGCATCCGGCAAGGGGCTGATAGGCCAGCGAAACGAGGGGGGGGTGTCGACGTTTAAACACAGGCAGTGCCCGCCTCTTCCTAGAAAAAGTAGAAAAAGCCATTCAAGGGTAGGGGTTAAATCTTTAAAATAAAAGAGATGTATAGCGTGCAGACATACAGGGATAGATATTTAGTAGCACATATCGTTGTATTTTAAACCCCCCAGCCGTCCCCTGCCCAGCAGACGGAGACCAGGTGGAACAGAGTCATTAGGAGCCCACAGAGGTCGAGCGAACACCCTGGCACACACCTTTATTATATTTATCCATCATTTGTAACCTGGACTCTTCTCTATTTGGCTGTGGGGGCGGCTGGCGGAAGAGGTGAGGACGAATGTGTGCATCTACACGCGTGTGTGTGTCTGTGTGTGTGTGTGTGTGTGTGTGTGTGTGTGTGTGTGTGTGTGTGTGTGTGTGTGTGTGTGTGTGTGTGTGTGTGTGTGTGTGTGTGTGTGTGTGTGTGTGAGAGGTTTAATCTGGCAGCAGACAAAGTGGGTGTTTATACAAACCTTCCCTGCCTGCGCGGTCAGGCTCCATTGAACCATGAGCTGGTTGCTGCAAAATCTATGCCTGAGCCGCCGTCAATGAGTGTGTGTGTGTGTGTGTGTGTGTGTGTGTGTGTGTGTGTGTGTGTGTGTGTGTGTGTGTGTGTGTGTGTGTGTGTGTGTGTTCCTGCCTGCCTGCCTACCTGCCTGTCTGTCGGTCAGTGTCTGTGTTTATATGAGTGGGCGTCTTTCTGTCCGTCTGTGCGCCCGTCTGTGTCTGTGCCGTGTATGCGTGTGAGTGTGCGTCTGTCTGTCTCTCTATGTGTCTGTGCCGTGTGTGTGTGTGTGTGCTTTATTTAAAATGAGAGCTCGCTTGAGAGTGGAGGGTCAATCTTGTTTGGTTCGCGTGGAGCTCGCCTAATCTAGCCAAAGTGTTGAGTATTTACATGTTTAATCTCCCCCTTTTTCAGCCAATCACAACGGCCTAAGGTGGCGCAGAGAGAAGTTCGGCGCCACCTTAAATATTTCGTTTCATTGTGGTTAGAGAATAAAACATGAGGGGCAACACTTTCTTCATTTGATTTTAGTTGTTTTTGATCAATTTCTCTTATCTCTTTCAAACAGTTTCATCTCTAATGAATATATATTGTTGACATTTTCCTACAGTTTCATTATGTATGTATGTATGTATGTATGTATGTATGTATGTATGTATGTATGTATGTATGTATGTATGTGTGTGTGTGTGTGTGTGTGTGTGTGTGTGTGTGTGTGTGTGTGTGTGTGTGTGTGTGTGTGTGTGTGTGTGTGTGTGTGTGTGTGTGTGTGTGTGTGTATGTATGTATGTATGTATGTATGTATGTATGTATGTATGTATGTATGTATGTATGTATGTATGTTGACGACGATCATGATGTGACATTTTCATACCATTTAATTTCATATGTATGTATGGATGTATGTATGCATGAATGAATGAATGAGTGAATGAATGTATGAATGATTAAATACATTAAGGAATGAATGAATGAATGTATGTCAACTTTAAAGTAAACGATCAAACATCATCCCAATGAACAAACACTAACATCTCTGAACAGATATACAATCTGGTATCACGGCAACTCTGCCTGTCTCTCCCTATAGCTGGTATCACCTCAACTCTCCCAGTCTCTTCCTATAGCTGGTATCACCCAAACTCTCCAAGTCTCTCCCTATAGCTGGTATCACCCAAACTCTCCCAGTCTCTCCCTATAGCTGGTATCACCCCAACTCTCCCTGTCTCTCTCTATAGCTGGTATCACCCCAACTCTGCCAGTCCCTCTCTATAGCTGGTATCAGCCCAACTCCCCAGTCTCTCCCTATAGCTGGTATCACCAGACTTAAACCCAGTATAAGCAGACTCTCTGTCTGTACGTCTGCATGTCTTGGGGTACGTCCACTGCGGCTCGGTGAGCGGCCTCAAAAGGATCGGGGCGGGGCGAGGGGCTTTTTGGGGGGAGACGGGGGGAGACAGGGGGGAGACGGGGGGGAGACGGGGGGGGGAGACGGGGGCGTTCAGCTGGAGCTGGCTGAGCTGCGGGCCGGGGCTAAAGTGCCGGCGGATTAAACTCGGTCACTCAGAGACATGCTGGTGCTTTGTGCTAATTAGGCCAGGCCTCTTCATCTCGATCTCTCTCTCTCGCTCTCTCCTACTCTCCATCCCCTTCTCTGTCACTCTCTCTCTCTCTCTCCCTCTCTCTCTCTCCGTCTCTCCCTCTCGCTCCATCTCCCTGTCTCCTTCTCGGCCTCCGCCCTCTCCATCTCCCTCTCTCCCTCTCTCTCTGCCTTCTCTCTCCCTTACTGCCTCTCATCCATCGCCATCGCCTCAGTCAATCTGCTTCCCATTGCTATCCTTCCTCTCTCCTAATCTCTTCAAACCTCTCTCTCTCTCTCTCTCTCTCTCTCTCTCTCTCTCTCTCTCTCTCTCTCCCTCCTCTCTCTCTCTCTCTCTCTCTGCCTCTCCCCCTCTCCCTCTCACCGACTGACTCTTGCCTTCCATCTGACAGCAACGTCCATTCAACTCTGCGAGAGCTAAACCACTCGGGAACAATACCCCCCTGCTCGCTCTCTCTCCCTCCTTCCTCCCTTATCTCCTCACTCCTTCCCTCTCTCTCCTCGCCTTCCTTGTCCTTGTCTGTCCTCCTACTCCTCCTCCCCTCTATTTCATTCTCTCTTCACGGATTGCAGTCAGCCTCTAGCAGACAGCTGTACAGGTATGATATATCCATGCTATCAAATATTTATAAAATACTCAGAGTTAAATATTTATCGGAACATTGTTCGCACATGGTGCCTGGCGTTTATTTATCCCTGTTTGGTTCGTAGCAACTTTGGGGATTTTTGTTTTGGATTTGTATTTACGTGTGCAGACTTTTTCGTGGTGGCACTTCACGGTCATTGGTGAACTCTCTTTGTGTTTTCGAGGACATGTAAGTAATTTTAAAGGAATATCTACTTTTCATGATTCGAGTGTGATTCTCTTTTGGATCTATGAGAGATCGTCGGTTCTCTAACTCGGCTCTCCCTCCGGCCTCGCAGTGATCGACTTATGCTACTCTCTATGTATTCAGACGCAGTCTGTGTGGATTCTGCTATCTGGATTCCAACCTGCTCCTCTTTCTGCTCGCTATCCACCGAAGAATTATCGATATATTTTTTACTCAGAAATATAAAAATATTTTCATCCTTCGAGATAAACAATTTATCCGAACGGTTTGATTGGTTTCAGCCCGAATGATAATGCTGTGTCATCATGTTTTTTCGCTGAAGTCAAACAAACAAAAACAAACTGACGGCTAGCGTTTGTCGAGAGCCAATATTGACTCGTGGTCGTCAATGTGTTTCAGTCCGAGAGAGATGTTGGCAGTTAGAACCACGGATTTGTAATGCCGCTTGCCACTGGTTACACAACTGACCGAAGTGGGAAACACAAAAGGTGACCTTGAGCATCAATTATTCGGATAAACTTTCCAATGACTGTTATTCCTCCCTAACTGCCGTTTCTCTGTGAGCCAACCAATCACTGTCTCACCAGGGGTCATGTAACCATTGTGGGAAAGCAATCGGCGTACCCCTCCAGCTCCCGATTCGTGGCCAGGGCCGCCTCCAACAACTGTCGCACCAACGCTTCCATTGTCCCGAGTCAGTCTATCTATTAAACTTGGTATATGCCGGCATTCTCCACCATGCGTAGCGGGCCAGTGGGGTGTGGGGTATCCACGCCACCAAGTTGAACGGATGAAATGACACAACGCACCAAGCAGTTCCAAGATAGGGTGATTTAATGACCGAGTAACAGCAATCACCAGGGTGGGGAAAAGGTCCTCCACCTCAGTCAGGGCCTATCCCTAACCAACCATGGCATGGTCTCTCTCTCGTCTGTGTCGCCCCTCACTCCTCCCTGGCGTCTGCCACAATATATAAATATATTTGCAAACAAAAGACACATATATATATATATATATTAGGGCTGTCAAATTAACGCGTTGATTTCGATTAAGTAATCACAGAAAAATTCACGCGTTAAAAAGGATTAAGGCAGATTAATCGCGCTTCTATAGTGCCCTTTGACCCCGGTGCGTCATTTGCGTTGAAACGAACTAGAGGCAGACGAGAAGACGCAGCTCGGCCCCGTGAACGGAAAATTGAAGTTTGAACAACTCCCAGACGGAACTGTAGATAGGAACACCGTTATCTGCAATCTCTGTAGTAAGGAATTTTCCTATCACCGGAGTTCATCAACCCTTAAATATCACCTCAACGCAAAACATTTGGTAGCAAGCTAGCAGGTACGAGCTGCCACAGCCCCTGAAGCTGGCGCTAGCAGCCAGCCTCGTCAAGCCACACTCGACTGAGATGCATTGAATCTTGAGGTAGATGGAAATGTTAATAATTTGATCTTAAAATGCACCGTATGTTAATGAAATACATGTTTTAAATATAAGAGACACTGAACTTTAAAGTCTAGTGTGTATATTATTCATTGAATCACCCATCCGCCATAATTTACTTGAATTAAATTATTTTGAAATACTTTCTCGGAAAAATGTAAGCATGCGATTAATTTAGATTAATTAATTACAGAGCCTGTAATTAATCCGATGAAATTTTTTAATCGCTTGACAGCCCTAATAAATATACACATACGTATACACATGCATACATAGTTACTGCATGTACTGTAGCACAGTAGGCGTATAATTTACCTGTGTAACAATAAACAAAGCATGCACGCACAGACACACACTCACACACACAAAATCAGAAAGGCAGTTCAATGGTTTCCATAAATAATTGGGGGCTGTGTAATTGGTCAAGCCGGGGTGTGTATTTGCGAGCAGTGTGTATGACCTTAGGCGTACGGCTTATTGAATTATAGATGGACCTCCACAATAGGCGACTGATAAATATTGAGGAGGATGGAATGGCCTTCATTATTTTTTTATGCACTTGAACCTCTCTTTCTCCCTACAGACAGATAACATACCTTTGCATTCATTTCAACGTGCACGCCCTCGCATGCTACAAGTCATCGAGAGTTCCTTCACTCCTGTTTCACCTTGAGTATGCACACACGCACAAACACAAAACATGCGCACTCTCGTGCACAATTTCTATCCCCAATCCCCGACTATCCTCTAATGGCAACACGATTACAATTAGGGCATTTAGCAGACGCCTTTATCCAAAGCGACTTGCATCGGTTAATACACACATTGACACAACGACGGCAGAGTCAACCATGCAAGGCGACAGCCAGCTTGACAGGAGCAGTTAGGGTTAAGGGTCTTGCTCTAGGACACATCAACACTCAGCTAGGAAGAACCGGGGATCGAACTAGCAACCTTTCAGTTACAAGACAACTGCTCTACCACCTGAGCTAAGCCGCCCCCCCCACACCTGTGTGTTGACACATACACACACACAGACACGCACACACACCTAACAACTTACATCTCATTCAACCCTTGAGGAATAGCCACAAACAAGCGCACACCCCTCGGCCAACCTCCTGTTGCACACACACACAAACACACGCACACACACACACACACACACACACACAGACGTGCACGCCCACACACACCCAGGGGTCTCCCTGACCCCTGGAGCCGGAGATGCAGCGTGTTCACCGATGTGCCGAGCAGTGATTGACTGGAGCTCAGTCTGAACTGTGCTGCAGCCAATTACTTTGTTTTAGAGGGAGGGAGGGGGGTGTGAGCGGGTGGGGGAGAGGGAGGGGGCGGAGCGAGGGCTGGGGGGAGGGAGGGAGGGAGGGAGAGTGGAAAAGAGAGGGGGAGAGGTTTGCTTGTTTAACAGTGACATGTGCTGGTTGGACGTGGTACTGCACAGGGGGAATCCTTTTGTCAGTCTGCCCACACACACTCAGACATACACAGGCAAAAACACACACACACACACACACACACACACACACACACACACACACACACACACACACACACACACACACACACACACACACACACTCACACACACATACTCACACACACACACGTCCTCTGCTGTCTTCATTTCAACGTGCGTCTTGGACAACATCTGGCTGCAGACAGTCAAGGACAAAAAGACTACTTTATTGAAGAGGCAATTCATATGCAAGCCGAATTCAAAAGGAATTTGATTTCGTGTAAAACGTCGTGGAGATGTATAGCGGTGATAGGGAAGTGTGTGAAACACGAAAAGCATCATTTGTTTTCTTCTTATGAAGAAAGCTCATCGACCCTTCTCAAGTGAGCGAGCGAGCAGGTAAAGTGGCGTGAATCTAATTATCTGACCCGCTAGGCATTGTCTCATCACATGGTGAGTGCGCGCGCAAACACACACACACACACACACAGACACACACACACACGTAGACACACACACACACGTAGACACACACACAAACACACACACACACACACACACACACACACACACACACACACACACACACACACACACACACACACACACACACACACACACACACACACACACACACACACACAGAAACAGAAATGATCAGCATAATTAGATGTGGGCTACTTCAGACTTCGGTGACTTCTTTGTGATTGGATCGCCTCAGCAGTACCCAGGTCGGACCGACCGACCGCCCACCACGGAATAGTGTTGGACCAATCACGCGCTGAGAGACTGTGCAAAGGAACCCAGCGACAGGCGTCCACAAGAAGGGCCTTTCTTCCGAGGCAATCGTTAAAACGTAATTAGCGAGCGCGGCGGTTCAGAGTACAGTGAGCACTGTTTAGTGAACACTGTACTTTCCTTCGCCACTTACTGTGATTGTTTTCCAGAGACGTCACTAACGAGCCGGTAGAGATAAATGGTCAATTAACTTCATTTATACGGTGCGTTTTCAAACCAGTGGCCACTCAAAGCGCCTGACAATATCGCCTCACATTCACCCATTCATGCACACATTCACACGCCGACGGCGGCGGTTCGACACGCAGGGCGACCGCCGCCAGCTGGTCGGGAGCTGCCTGTTTGGAAGGCGTCTCACTCGGGGGCGCCTGAGTGAGTCACTCACACGCTAGGAAGAGACGGGTTTCGAGCTAGCAACCCCTCAGGTTACCAAGCCAACTCGCTCCGACTCCTGAGCCACACGCCGCCGCCCCGAATATCCGAGACCCGTTGTGGGATTCTGGGATATTCGAGGCGGCGTTTGAGAGAAAACGTTCAGCGTCGGATGTTCAACGGCAGGCTCCAACTGCCGCCATAGGGGGCCGGGCCGCCTTGACGGTTTTGCCGCCTTTTATGGGTCAGAGCGGTACTGTGTCGAACGGCTCGGTGACGGAGCAGGAGCCAGGGAAGGGACAAGGGGAGAGCGAGGGGAACCGCTCACGCCAACGTCTTTCTCCTCCTCTTCCTCCTCCCCCCCCCCCTCCTCCCCCCTCCTCCCCCTCTTCCTTTTCCTCCTCCTCCTCCTTCTCCTCGTTCACCACCTCCCCCTCCTTCACTTCCTCCATCACCTCGACCCCTCTCCTCCTCCTCCTCCTCCTCCTCCTCCTCCTCCTCCTCCTCCTCCTCCTCCTCCACCAGGCAGGAGTTGTTCTGAAGGTTATTATTAAGTAGTCTGTGCGCCTCCGATTGCTCGTTTACGAGTCAGAGGAAACCCCCCCCCCACCCCCCCACCCCCCCCACTCCATCCGAACCGTGACCGCCTTTTTTCGGGAGGGGGGACGCAAAGATTACAAGAACTCAGACACTAAAAATATATCCAGCTGCAACTCTGCCCTGATCCGGTTGCCAAGGCAACGTTACTGGGAAAAAAAAGAACGGGCTGCTTCCTTTATTTCAGTCTCTCTCTCTCTCTCTCTCTCTCTCTCTCTCTCTCTCTCTCTCTTTCTCTCTCTCTCTCTCCTTTTGAACTCACTCACAGACTTTCAGTGTCTCTCTCTCTCCCACTCCCACTCCCACTCTCTCTCCGTCTCTCTCTCTGTCTCTCTCCCTCCCTCTCGTGTCATTGTCTTATGTCCTTTGTTAGTCTGACCGACTGTGGGAGAAGATGGGAGCAATTGAAGATGGAAACGAGAGTACAGGCGTAGCAGACAAATTGGCCTTGTTCCCTCTAAATGTAGAATGCAAACACACACACACACACACACACACACAGTCTCAAAAATGCACACACCCACATGCTTACATTTAGACAGCTCTACTCACACACACTCATCACGTATAGCATTCTTTTACGTGTGTGTGTGTGTGTTTATGCGTGTGTGTTTCTGTGTGTGTGAGTGTGTGTCTATCTGTGTGTGAGTGTGTATGTTGTGCATGGGTACGTGCCTGTGTCTCTGTGTGTGTGCATGTGCGTGTGTGTGCGTGTGCGTGTGCGTGTGCGTGTGTGTGTGTGTGTGTGTGTGTGCTTGCACACACACCCAAACACACTATCACCCCGCTCTAACAAGACCTTTGGTTGCGTCTGTTCTTGTGGTTTTCCGTGAGACAATCTCCAGTTGACTCAGAGGTCTTTCCTCAAACCCAGTCCGTGTACTCCGGTCTCCATGCTTATTGTTTCACTGGTCACGTCTCTTCTTTATAGTCCCCCGGCCCGGAAGAACAGGAGGCGGGTCACGGCTTCGATTCCCCTCAGCGAGAACAGCAAGTCATTTTTTGGCCAAGTTGTGACATCTAACCTAAGTCTACTCTCTAACGCTGCTGATTCCCTGCGCCTCATTGGCTGTATCCTAAGCCATTTAGAGTGCTTCTTCCATTCTATAATCACCATCCGCCTAAGTCATCTATTGACTTAACTTTGACGCTAAATAAAAGATGGACCTTAAAATAAGACTCAATTGTGCGAGGTTAACGACATAGTATAACATGTACTGTTATTCGGCTTTCAAGCAGAACAATTGGTCAAAACAAATGTGAAGTGAGGGAAAGATTGAAACTTTTCTGCTGACAAATTGGAGATTAGTAGTCTAAGGCCTGATGTGAGCCACTGGATGTAGTCTGGTCACGGAGGAAATGCCGTTGAGAGCTCTATGTTTGTTCTTGTAATTGCCAGAAAGTAAGGAGTTATCAAACCTCGTCCTTAATATTTCGTCATTTAGAGCAAAGACACTCTAATCAAAGGGGGCTGTGAATTACTGTAGTCCGCCCACACAACACCACACCTTGTGTCTCGACTTCTTCAAAATTACCAAGGATGAGTGGATTATATGGGTGATTATTTGTGTTTTTTGGGGGGTAAGCATGTTATGTTTTCTTGGATCTGGGTAAAGAAAGAGTTTTGATGTCTCTTCTCTGCTTAGGTGAGGTTTATTAGGGAGAGGGAAGATTTCTGTATTTAAAAACCTATGAAAGAACATAAAAGCCGCTTTAGAAGGCTTTTAGCGACAAGCGTCACTCTGATCATTTTGATAACAAATCATATTGAGAAATATGAAAAAGAATATTAAATATGAAAAGAATAGTCAGCCCCACTTTCACAAAATATTTGGCCGACATTATGAAAAGATATATATATATACTGTATGAATTTTAATAATGTCAAAATATAAAAGCCTGACGATGAACAAGACAAAAAACCAATAGGTCAGAGATGATAATGAATATTTTTTTGCGCTGTCACAAACAGCAATAATAAGAGTTCTGTGCCCGTCTCTCGCCACAAAGCAATTTTGTGTTCCATTTTTATTATTCATTTTCACAAAAAGTGTGGTCATGATGCTATTATATGACGCATCGTAACATGGACACGCTTTTGTGTTGACAGCTGAGGACATTGAGGTGAGAGTTATGCAAATCAAAACTACTTGGCTGATACCGCACCAAGGGTGTTTATGAGAGATATTACATATTACATATTAATGTAGACCCATCTCTATCCTTTCCTCGAAGGGATCGTTGACATCGTAAGAACGTCGACCTTGGGTGCCACTCTTAACGATCCTGTCCTCGTCACGAAAACCTCGCCTTCCGTTCTCCACGTCTTCCTAAGACCCGCCCCCTTCGATTTGTCTGGCAGCCATTTTGTCCTTGGTCCAAGTCTTGCTTAACCATAGATCAGGGATGGGCAACTTTCATGATAAAGAGGGCCACATTTTTCATCATAACCATCGGAGGGCCACATGACTGCACACTTCAACTAAACGTGAGCTGAGAGAAGCTACACAATTTTGAATTTGGTAGATATGATTTCCTGTATTCTGGTGCATTTTGGGGATGGCCACTACCTAAAAAATCATCCAGAATCATAACCTATGTACGGTATGTTAATTAAGCCTCCTGTGGACAGGTGTTGTAAACTAGCATTTATGCTAATACACTGTAAACAATGCATCTGGTTCGTCCAATGACATTGTCATGTCCATGTCCAAATAAAATCTACTATACTAACCAACATACATTCATTTCATGTTTTCCATGCTCAAACAGCCACATGAATTATCAGTATTTTTATCAGTGCAAAGGGCTCACATACATCATCATTCAATGAAGTCAAAAAACTGAAAAACAGTGGCCCAACATTAAGTGCAACAACTCAATGAACTCAAACCCAACAAGCAGTTGTAGTGGCGACTTAAGTGGATATCTTTAATGACTGATATCGCTTCTAAGCAAACTAGACGCATGGGTTTGCCTTCGAATTCTATGAATTTTTCTCATCTTTCTTGACCGAGTTTTCTGTAACTCGATCAATTATTATTATTCTTTTTCTTTTTTTTTTTATTATGTGCGGGCTTGACTGAGTGAGGATGCGGGCCGCACTGAGTGAGGATGCGGGCCGCACTGAGTGAGGATGCGGGCCGCATGCGGCCCGCGGGCCGCCAGTTGCCCATCCCTGCCATAGATATACAGGTTTAGTATATGTATCCCAAACTCGGTATATTGTTTTCATCGCAAAATGTCCCGCTTTGTTCGCTAATAAATACAAATAAATCCCAGCAAAAAGTGTTATCTTGTTTATTTTTGGAGTGTTAGCGTGTAGTATATACTAAAACAATTATTCAACTCAGGCTCCGTGAATTATTACTATTCACTTCGCCTTTGGCGAATAACTGTTAAATATACTGACTAGATATGGTCTGAGCTGCGCTGTTCTGCGCTGGTCTGAGCGGCG
This sequence comes from Gadus chalcogrammus, assembly GCF_026213295.1. Lineage (NCBI taxonomy): Eukaryota > Metazoa > Chordata > Actinopteri > Gadiformes > Gadidae > Gadus > Gadus chalcogrammus. The sequence continues at coordinate 31,313,877 of NC_079415.1, read as the reverse complement.
CTGTTGGAACGCGTGCGTCAATGCTGCCGCCATCTTGCCCGCGGAGGAACCACTCACCCGCTTGACGATTGCTTAAAAATGTGGCGATTTATCGTGATTTTGACTGGGAAAGGAAACCTCTGCCCTATCGGATGTTCATTCATTCAGGACGGTGGTTACCCCGTGGCAAGACGGCGACAGCATTGACGCATGCTTAGAAGGTGAATGTGATATCTATTCAGTCTAAATATCAATGTTGCTTCACTGGGAGACATTTATTTTCTTATCCCCACACACCTTGCGTCTTCTTGCACAACCACAATAGGTTCAACTATCGGGGAAAAAAAAACTTTTGGTACCAAACTTCCAGACAATGGGAGACAATTTAATTTCAACTCTATATTACCTTTAAATCCAGGTTTAAAAAACATTACGCGTCGCGTACAGCTCCTCATCTTGAATATCTCAAACCTGCCCATTTAATAAGCTGTTACTGACTCCCAAAAGCTCAATGAGCTCTCCGATTAATTTAAACGACAAGGTAGAATCGACATCCCTTGTCATTTTATTTATTTTGCTTGAAGCACATTGTTCAAATTATTCATTTAAGATAAGCAATTACAGAGGGCCATTGTTTTAAAATCATGTTTTTTTTTGCATGGAGTTCTGCTGTTATTGTTTCCATGGAGTCCACTGTCATCAAGCCGTCTTGCTATCGATGTAAATGATAAATTGTTTGGCAGCATTTATTTAGAGCTTTTCTAACCAGTGGCCACTCAAAGCTTTACAATACCGCCTGACATTCACCCATTGATGCACACATTCACACACCGACGACGGCAACCAGGCAGGGCGCCAGCTCGTCTTGTTCAGGGACAACTCGACACTCAGTTAGGAGCAGGGGTTCGAACTAGCAACCTTCTGGTATACCAGCCGACCCGCTCCAACCTCCTGAGCCACATGTCGCCCCTAGGGGGTGTGGCAGTGGTTTGAGCCAGGACAAAGTTATTACCAATGTTTGCCCTGAATAAAAGGATGTGCAGCCAGTCAGCCTTTCTGGTTCCCGTCGCTCAATTAGGGATCGCTGCTCTGTTACAACACAGGGCCTCTAATGGTAAATCAATGCTCAGAATGGACAGAATTGATGTCTGAGTCTCCCTTCCCAGCATGACTCTGATTCTGAACGGTCACACAGTAAAACGTGTGTGTGACCTCCAAACTGTTTACAATCCCTCAGGCGCAAATGAGATTCACTTCTCTCATCGTTTGGTGCCAAGAAAAGAGTTCTTAATATAAATCATTTTTTTCGGGCAGCCGTCATGGTACCATGATACCTGCATCCTCGTGCTGATCAATTAAATGACACCCCCTTATCCAATTGAGACGGCCAATCACCCACCCACATGATGGCCTCTGGCTTGATTCATCAATGTGTGCTTTGCTTTTAAACAGTCTCAGATTGAGCTTTCCCCCTCGCCAATATGAGTTAATTAATTGAATTCTCCCTTCCTTCCCATTTCCCTTGCACATCGCACTTTAGGAAACACTTTCTTGAATCACTTTGTGGTTTCAATTTTGAAAAATGAGAACATTTCCAGTGTGAAATGGCTTTCTAGTGCTCTCGTCACATCCGTCATATTCCATTCTCCCCTAGTAAAACAGGTGATTAACCGGGAACAAAACAGGATCCGTGTGATCTGATTGGTCTGTGACGAAAGGGGAGGGGAAGGGAGGGGGGGGGGAGAGGAGGGAAGGAGAGGGGATGGAGGAGGGGAAGGGATGTTGTTGAGAGCAGAAACACAACAAGCACGCCCCTCCCCTTCCCCCCTTGGAGGGTCCGGTACTCCGAGACGCACAACATCACAAGCTGCAGGGGGGCTACGCTGGGTGACGGAGGAGGAGGTGGAGGAGGAGAGGGGGAGAGGGGGAGGGGAGTGGAGGAGAGGGACTACATGAGGTAGGTGGGGATGTTGGAGGAGGAGGGGGAGGAGGAGGGGAGTGGAGGAGAGGGACAACATGAGGTAGGTGGGGATGTTGGAGGAGGAGGAGGTGGAGGAGAGGGACAACATGAGGTAGGTGGGGATGGTTGAGGAGGAGGAGAGGATGGGGCGGTGGAGGAGAGGGATGGTGGAGGGGGGATGATGAGAGGATGAAGAGAGGATGTGGAATCAGGGATGAGTGGACGGAGGAGGAGGAGGAGGAGGAGGGGGAGAAGGAAGTGGAGGAGGGGGAGGAGGAGGTGGGGGAGGTGAGGGGATGAGGCCCTGGGGGGTGAACTCAAACAGCTTAGCCCCCTGTTGTTGCGCACGTGCTGGGAGAGAGGAGACGGAGGAGGGGGGAGGAGGAGGAGGAGGGAGGGGGGGAGGAGGAGGTGAGGGGACCTGTCTCGGGTGGAAACATTGAGATGAAGTGTGTTTTCTCTGACCACCAACCGTCCATCTCTACATGTATCCATGGCAATGGAGGTAGGATTCCATAAACCTGCCTCTTATATATATTGTGGAATTTGTGGTAACCCGCTTCCTAATGTGCCGGGTTCCAGGTACGAATCACAAGTTGAAAGAGGGTGAAGCCGCACTCGGCATTTGTTGCACTGATCTCCGACAGGGAACTCAATCACTATCTATAGGGTCTCCGTCAGCCTCTCGTCGATCGTGGTCTCGAGCGCTTCCTTCTTGCCACTCGCTCCCGTTCTCCCCTCTCCTCAGTGCTCGTGCTCCTTTTAAGATGGCTCCCGGGCCTTTTTGCTCCCTCCGGCCAGGTGTCCCCTATCGCGCTGATTGTGGGGAAGTGAAGTGATGCTCTCTGTCGCCGGTTAGTGGGCGGCGGCGGTATACGCCGTCCAACACTAAACCTGGGCCGAGGTTTACCAATATATATATAGACAGAGAGAGAAAAGACAGAGAGAGAGAGAGAGAGAGAGAAAGACAGAGAGAGAGACAGAGAGAGAGAGAGAGACGAAACAACTGTCTGCTAAGAATGCCGCTCTAATTCGATTTTGCATATTACACATATATATGTGTTTCTTTTTTATCATGTGTTTTTTCAATCTTGTATTTTGCCTGTCTCCTTTTTTATTTAATTTTAATGATTGTCCTTTCAATGCGCTATTATATTTTGTCATCATTGTTTAGCTTCTGTCTGATTGGCAGCGTTCGGGAACAGGGCAACATGATTGTCTGGGGAAAATAGGATATCTGGCATTTGTTTTAAATAATTCTTCAAAATATTTATGTAGCCGGTGCTATGGGACAACATGACCTTTTCAATATTTTTTTTTTTATAATGTTTTACAGGAGGCTTTTCAACAGCATTACATTTGAGTACCAAGGTTAGGAGCATAAATGCTTTATTATGGACATCGAAACAAACATGTTGCCCAAGAAGCTTTTAAAATGTATTCAAAATATTTGACCTTTAAGAATCGGTAAATGTATGTTTGATTCATGATTAATTCTTTCCCTTTTCCTATATACACAAACTTCCTAAAAAGCCAACTCTGAGAAAATCATTCCCACCAACGCCATCCCCACCACCATCAGAACTACCCACACCACCACCTCCACTACCACCACCCCCATCATAACTACTAACACCACCACCTCCACTACCACCACCACCACCACCACCATCATAACTACCAACACCATCACCACCACCACCACCACCACCACCACCACCACCACCACCACCACCACCTCCACTACCACCACCCCCATCATAACTACCAACACCACCACCACACACCACCATCAACTACTAACACCACCACCTCCACTACCACCACCCCATCATAACACACACCACCACCACCACCACCACCACCATCAGAACTACCAACACCACCACCTCCACTACCACCACCCCCATCATAACTACCAACACCACCACCTCCACTACCACCACCCCATCATAACTACCAACACCACCACCTCCACCCCCATCATAACTACTAACACCACCACCTCCACTACCACCACCCCCATCATAACTACTAACACCACCAGCTCCACTACCACCACCACCACCACCATCATAACTACCAACACCACCAGCTCCACTACCACCACCACCACCACCATCATAACTACTAACACCACCAGCTCCACTACCACCACCACCATCATAACTACCAACACCACTACCACCACCACCACCACCACCATCATAACTACCAACACCACCAGCTCCACTACCACCACCACTACCACCACCATCATCATAACTACCAACACCACCAGCTCCACTACCACCACCACCACCACCACCACCATCATAACTACCAACACCACCAGCTCCACTACCACCACCACCACCACCATCATAACTACCAACACCACCAGCTCCACTACCACCACCCCCATCATAACTACTAACACCACCAGCTCCACTACCACCACCACCATCATAACTACTAACACCACCAGCTCCACTACCACCACCACCATCATAACTACCAACACCACCACCACCACCACCACCACCATCATAACTACCAACACCACCAGCTCCACTACCACCACCACCACCATCATAACTACCAACACCACCACCACCACCACCACCACCACCATCATAACTACCAACACCACCAGCTCCACTACCACCACCACCACCATCATCATCATAACTACCAAAACCATCACCTCCACTACCACCACCACCACCACCACCATCATAACTACTAACACCACCACCACCACCACCATCATAACTACCAGCACCACCAGCTCCACCACCACCACCACCACCACCATCATAACTACCAACACCACCACCTCCACAACCTCCACTACCACCTCCAGCTCCACCACCACCACTACGACCTCCACCACTGCTACCTTAATCACCAACATTATGACCAACACACTACAACCACACACTCCTAAACACAACCCGAAAAAACACTTCTAAACACAACACAACAACACACTACAACTACACACTCCTGAACACACACAGACCAAACACTTCTAAACACAACACAACAACACACTACAACCACACACTCCTATACACGACCCAACAAAACACTTCTAAACACACCACAACAACACACTCCTTAACACAGCAACACAACAACACACCACAACAACACACAACAACCAAATACTTCTAAACACACAACAACACACTTCTAAACACACCACAACAACAAACACCGTACACCAACCCGACCACACTCATCTAAACCCACCACAACAACACACCTTGAAACCCACCACTACATCAACACACTCCTAAACACAAACCAACAACACCTTCCTAAACACACCAACACAACAACAACAACAACGCTGATGGAGTCCTCGATCCCTTTCGCCGATATAAAACCCCTGCCCCATCTTATTGGATTGAATCAACATGGCCTGCAGTCGTTAGCTCCCCGCGCTGGCAGCTAGCGTGTACAGGCAACATGTTTCTCCCGCCCCCCCGTGCCGCTAGCGACAGGCGATTAGCGGCGTAGCAGAACGCCCCTTATCGCTACGGCGCCACAGACCCGCTCGGAGGAGTGCGAGGCCGGTGGAAATAGTTTGGCTCGCGCTGCGCGGACGAGTCGGGAGTCGTATAAATAGAAACGGCTCCCCAGGGGAGAGTGAAGACAACATGTGTTACCGCTTATCGTTAGAGTAAAACACAGAGTGAGTAAGTGAGTGGGTGAATGTGAGAGTGAGTGAGTGAGTGAGTGTGTGTGAGTGAGTGAGAGATAGGCCTAGTTGTTTGTTTAGAAGGTTATTGTGGTTGTTGTGGTGTGTTTAGAAATGTGTTGTTGGGGTTTGTTGAGAAGTCTGCTAGTTAAATAATAAATAATCTCGAAGATACATGTGAACCACACCTCTGGACGTGTGTGTGTGCGTGCGTGTGTCGCACTTGCCCATTTTTTGCCCTCTCTCTCTCTCTCTCTCGCATGGCCTTCGCAAACCAACCGAATTTGAATGAATTCAAAGACCATTATTTAGTTGGAACTATGGAGTTAACAAAAAAGCATTTTATTATCTGTGACAGGAATGGATTGGATTTTTTCGAGAACAGTTCAAATACACACTGTCAAAGAAGACGTGTGCCTCGCACACACACTCCCAAACACACAGGCACACACTCACACACATGCACACACACACATTATTATTATACATAATAATCCCTCTCAAATCTGGTAAATGAATATAAAGTCACAAGACGAGTTATAACGGTGCCCTCACTATGCGCGCATGCCTGCGGGTGTGTGTGAAAGCATGTTTAGTGTGAAAGTATGTAGCTGATAATGTGCGCGCGTGTGTGTGCGAGCGTAAGAGTATGTTTGTTTACCCCTGGAAATTAACAGCAGGACGCCCCTTTGCTTTCCAGGGACGGCCCCCAAAGAGGCCAAATTTGTTAGTTAGTTTCCCTCTGCCTTTTCCCTCTCTCACTCTCTCACTCTCTCACTCTCTCACTTCAGGGAGGGGGAGCACGTGGAGGATTCTAGACGATTAGCAACGATCGGACCGAGCTGTCTGGAGGGGGTGGGGGGGTAGCGGTTAATTATATAACTAAAGGGGGAGGAGGGGGGGATTGAGAACAAAAGGGAGAAAGAAAGAGAGAAAACAGAGATTTGGAGAGAGAGAGAGAGAGTCACGAACGAGAGACAGAGAGAGAGATATCAGCGATGGGAGAAGGGAGAGAGATATGAACGAGGAAATGAAGAGAGGGAGACAGACAGAGAGAGATATTAGTGAATTGGAGAGGAAGAGTGATATAAATGAGGAGGGATTAAGAGGAGACTGACAGAGAGAGAGACAGTAGAGATGGGCGAGGAAGAGAGAACTGGGATGGGGAATGGAGAGACAGAACAAGGGAAGGAGAGAAAGAGATGGGAGACAGAGAGAGATATCGGGGCAAGAGAGAGAGAGAGATGTCGGAGAGAGAGATATCCAAGAAGAAGAGAAAACAGATCGGAAAAGGGAGAGGAATGTGAGAAAGAAAGAGAGCGAGCTAGGAGCACAGGAAGAGAGAGATAAATCAGGAAGAGTGAGAGAGACAAGAGATTGGGGAGAGAGAGAGAGAGAAAGACATGGAGACAGGGTTGAGAGTTTTGGCGAGAGATGAGAGAGAGAGAGCAAAAGAGAGGGAAAAAGGAAAGAAAGTAAGAAAGGCCATGATCACTATACCAGCAGAGAGAGAGCGACACACAGACACACACAGTCTGCCGGATCGCTAATGCACCACATAATACATCCCCCCCCTCCCCCCTTCTCCCCCCTCTCTCTCCACACTCACCACCTCACAGCCAGACACAATGGAGGGGTTTTCTCTGTGAAATGACGGCACGTCTTGCGTTGGGTGAGATCAACTTTTCCGTGAGGACGCGCGGGCAGGGAAGTCCCGTCTGCTGTCTGAGAGAGTTGCTAATTCCCAGCTGCCGCTCATAGCCTGTAGCTGTAGAACTCCAGACAAATACAAAATGGAGAAAATGGATGACTTTGCGAAACACATGGTTGGTTTCAGGTGATCGCTTCAGGGATCTTCTGGTTGGACACAGGGCCGTAGCCAGGGTTTTAAAAATAATGAGGTTAAAATGCGGGGGTTCAGTTTTGTTGGGGGGGCACAAATTAACACGTCTCAACTGAATCAAGCATTCACTTATCCCGGAGAAGTTCTCAACCACTGATTCTGTGTACAGTTGTGTTCAGGTTTGAATTTAATTTTTACGTCTACAAAAATGACCGCGGCTCGAACCTCGTTGATTTCATAGCTGGCTACAGGCGTGGCCAGAAACACACGTGAAAAGTGGATGCGGTGCGATGCTTAGATTTAACAGAATGTTCACAGAAGTAGTGACGTTGAACTCTGTATGACTTCTTTTTTATTCAACCCGACGGAAGAGTTGGAGAACTTTGTGACTTTCAGGAACACCAAATGTGTTCATTCAACGCGTGTTCATTCAACGCAACAAAGAAAACCAGTTTCTGATGCAGGAAAACCTTGAGAAAATAATGTGAGAAAAACACATTTGAAGGGTGATTTTGGAAGTTATTATCTAATCAATAATACACGCATAATAGCTGGCCTGCTCAAGGTGCCCAAGATGAACCTCAGCACCATGGGAGAGAGAGCGTTCTCCCACAAACCCCCAAAGCTATGGAACTCACTTCCAAATTACATCAGGCAGTGTGAATCCACTGCCCAGTTTAAAAAGGAAATGAAAACCTATCTCTTCAGACTAGCCTATTGACTATGATATGACTATATATTTTTGATATTTTTCTAATTTTTTTAATATTTATTTTCCTATTTGTTTCATTTGTGAAGCGACCTTGGGTATCCTGAAACGTGTTTTACATAAAATCTATTATTATTATTATTATTATTATTATTATTATAATGTTAAAAAAGTTTGGAGATCAGTGGGGTTAATCAAAAAAAATTAATTTCTCGAGAAAAACCAGAAGCTCTAATTACATTCTGCTATCGATTTGACAGCAATCAAAGCCTGTGTCAAGTTCGGTCTCTTGTTACTAAATGTCAGCAACGGTTCAGGCAGATGAATCCCAAAATAATTAACAAATCAGAGAGTTTACTGCAATTAAAAACATCTATTTATATTCTTATTGAAGCGATGATGCTACGTTTTCATAACGGAAGACAAACAATTGATGGGTATTCAGTTTAGCTCAAAACCGTCGTGTCTTAGTGCTGTGACAGGATTGCTTCAATCTCCAACACAGTTTACTCAAATCAACACATATATCAGTTGAAACTTCCCTGAAAAATGAATATACTTAATATATGCCTGCCTCCTCCCTCCAGCTGTAATGACTTGAACGGAAATACATTTAAATAACGAGGATTAGCATTGATTAAATGTCAGATGACTCATCTTGAGTGAAAACAAATCAATCCAAACAAAAACAGTATCAGGAAAGAGAAGATTTTTACATCGCTACAGGTTAGCGTGAAGATGTTCAATGACGAGCTTACTGACTCATCAACGGCTCTTTGCGAAAACAACACGTCTGGTACAAAACATGACAACCAGAGTGCGATGAGTGCTAAAATCCTTGAGTCCTCTTCGTCATCTCATGGCTGTTTCGTGTAAATAGCTTACTGATTATTCGCCGTTGCTTTCTTGTGTCGGTGTCGTCCCTTCCAGACCGCTGTACAACTTCTCTCAGGTTCAAGGGGCTGAAGAACGAACATACAGGAGATAGTGGTTGGTGGAGGTACAATTCAGACTCTTCCCCATAGCTGGATTTGTCAGTACATTTACATTTAGGGCTTTTAACAGACGCTTTTGTCCAAAGCGACTTACAATGGACACACATTGACACACCGACGGCAGAGTCAACCATGCAAAGCGACACACAGCTCGTCAGGAGCAGTTAAGATGAGGTGTCGTGCTCAGGGACACCTCAACACTCAGCTAGGATGAGTCGGGGATCAAACAAGCAACCTTCTGGTTACAAGTCAACCTTCTGAGCTAGGTCAACCCTAGTGGGTTAAAGGATTGGCTGACTTAACATGTTGTTTACAATTCTTTCACCACGCCATCGTACAGTTTTGTCTTAAAAAAATAAAATCCCAGTAATAAACTTGTACATCAGGTCTATCGCTGTAGAATCTTTTAACATCACATAAACAACCATGAACCGACTGTCTAGAGCTATAGATAACAGAATACATCTATGCAAAGGCTGAAAAACACAAAAAAAGGTGATCTTAAAAATCTATCCTTCAAAAAGATAAAGATCAAACATACATACAAACATACCTGCCAGAACAACGCAGAGGTGCATTAGGTTGGATGTTGGAGATACAATAAGGCTTTAGAAAAAATAAATCTATAAATATTGTGGTTCCCATTGATCTTATTTTCTTCCTTATCTCCTGTCAGGCTTATCTGATGTTCTCCAAACATGCGACCGAGCTTGGGCACGATTGAGGCAGTACACGTTGGTCGTTTCGAGGAGATTAGACAGTCTGTCATGTTTTTCCGATATCTCCTGTCAGGTTTGTCGGATTAGCGAGAATGACAGCCCCGCGTTTGGACACTTGAGGTAAAACATGTTGGTTGTTTGGAGAAAATCGGAGGGAAAATTATTATTGGCCAAAATGACTGCCCAAAAGTAATACCGCTCTCATATCTTCTCTCTTATTCATTCAATTACTTCCACACGTGCAACTCCTCTTTAACACACTTGACATTGTCACGGTCAAGTGTCTATTTGTCAACTGAACCGGACAACACAGGGTCGTTCGCGGCCATGAAATTATTTGGAAAAGGCAAGCGACAACAACGTAGACAAAGTTAAGTTGCTCAAAGAGTCATAACTAGGGCATAGGAAAAGGAGTATGGTATACATAATGTAATATAAAAAGTAGCATTGTAATTTTATTGATAGCCTTTTTGAAATCACTATCGGAGAGTTTTGACTAATACTATCATGTATGTCCAGGTTATTTTAAGCTATGAGCGACCTCATCTCTTCAAAAGGTACAGCCCAGACAGCCTCCCTGGGGGCCGGGGGTCACTTGAACTGTCACCAAAAACAAAAACAGTTTCCCATAAAGAAGTCATGGTTGCTTCAGACAAGCAGAAAGCTCCAAGAAGCCTCCCTAATGCCTCGCGGCCGGCCTCCACGACGCTCAGCTCGCCAGACAAGGCACTGAGTCATCGCAGAGCGAGTGAGCCGCGACCGGGATGTTGTTATTTAAAACATCAGGTCCTAATGTTCCTTGGTGCATAAATGTTTCACAGAGATACAGCAGTGTATCTGTTTATGTTTAGACACCATTTCTCCCCTCCAATTCTTATTTAGCCGACGGCGGAGTCGAAAAACTGGGGTTGCTATGATACGCTATGTTGTTATTGTCTGCTGTTGCAACAAGCGCTCCGGGCTTTCCGAAGTCTGGGACTTGAGTCGATGTCTTAATCTCGAGTCGGTGCTCATCCTCCTCCTTTCGAATCAAACAAACAAACAATGTCCCAGTGGCTTGCCCTGCCTGTGTGTCTGTGTGTGTGTGTGTGTGTGTGTGTGTGTGTGTGTGTGTGTGTGTGTGTGTGTGTGTGTGTGTGTGTGTGTGTGTGTGTGTGTGTGTGTGCGAGTATGTGTGTGTATGTGTGTGAGTGTACGTGTATGTGTATGTTTGGGTCTGTGTGTGCGTCTGTGTGTGTGTGTACGTACGTGTGTATGCATGTTATCATAATGAGTATATGTTATCTTTTAATTTTTCTAGGCAATTATACCGACATTATAATAATAAAAATACTACTTTTGACCACAGTATTTGCAATAGTGCACAGTTTGCAATAGAACACACTGTGCATCAAACCTCCCCGTCTTCTTTGGGTTATATTTCAATACGTCCAAGAATAATTAATTATTAAAACAAACCAATATAAATTCACCCTTGAGGACGGGCCAAAAACAACAGAAACAAGCAATAACACCCCTCAGATTCAAGTTCAATCTTTCCACTTCCAAGATTTTTAAATCTTTAAATCCCAGAAACACACTTTTTCTTGAACAAAAACATGTTCAGTGCTACAGAGACAGACGTCCGACATGAGAACCAATCCCCTTCTGATGGGGTTTGAACAACACGCATTAAGTCACCGCTAAGGTCTGAGTTGTTGTTGTTGAGTGGGTCAGACATAGCACTACGACAGAGCAGCCACTGAACCGATTGCATCTCGCTAACTCTCGCTAGCTCCACACTAGTCAGCGCTGGAGGGCTTTTGCAAAATAATTTGGGCAGATGGTGATTTTTTATGCTAAAATTAGGCTGCGGCACAAATGCTGCTTGCATCCGCGAAGTCAGGGATAGTTAAAGAGGTACTCTGGGGACACTGGGAAACAAAGCCCAGTTGTAGCGTTAGCATGTATAGTAATGGTTTCTTTGGCGGGACTAGCATAGACAAAAGACAGACAAAAAAAGCCTCCGCAAAGTGTAATCATCCCGTACAATGTCGTGATTAGGATAATTGTGATAATGTTAATAATAGGCAGGATCCGACAACCTTTCAGAGAGGGTGTGTTCAATGACCTGAACGTTACATCAGTATGGTAATAAAGATCACCTGTGACTGTGATTAGTGGGGCTAATTGATAACAACCCCTGCTTTCTACATCTACGGCTAATTATACATTAATAATACAGTGTAATTAAATACAAATATCCAGTCGGATGCTTCAAATGCAGGTTCTGGCCTTTCAAAAAAACATAGAGAGCGCTGTACCTTTTCAGAGCTGGTTGGACCAACTCGGTTATGTTTCTCTCTCTTCTCCCCCCCCCCCCCCCCCCCCCCACCTCGTCGGAAGGAGTGAGTTGTGAGAGGTATATTGTGAGATTTTCAATAACTTTTTTCTTAGGTTTCTTTTGTAATTGGGTTCAGTATAGCTAGGTGAAGGTTTTGTAAAGGTTTTTTTCTGGGTTTTTGTGCTATTTGGGGTGTTTTTTTGCGATCGACCAGCGGCCGCTGTTAGGTGCGCCTGAACAACCCGGTATCACGCAATTGCGTGCTCCTGCGCACGAACGTTTATCTATTGAAGCGTGTTCCAGAGCACGATAGTTCGACTTTTTGCCTGTTACACAGAACGAAATGTAAACCAATGCATTCTGAATGGGAGTGTTCTAAGACAATTAACGTGCTCCACAAAACGGCACGCGAGAGAGAGAGAAAGAGAGTGAGGGAGGGACAGAGAGAGAGAGAGAGAGCGAGAGAGGCTTCAGAAAGGGTGTGCGCAGATAGTACAGTGCACCCTAGTTATGTTTATGCCAAAACCACAAATGCTATATGTATCTATATATATATATATTGCCTAATTATATATATTGCCTATATATATGTATAGGCTATATATATAATTAGGCTATAATTATATTATTTAGCGTGCAATGAGAGAATCTATAGCCAAATTGTCGAAGATGCCCGAGAATCTTCGGGGATATCAGCATGGGAAATCGGCGAATCAGACCCATGAACCTGAAAGAAAGACGTCATCTCAAGCGGGAGAGAACGTTTGCGGTGCTGGTTTGTGTCACGTAAGTACAGGGCTCTCATGTCTCATGCATTCGGCGTGAGACACACGCAATTCAACCCATGCACACGCTTGAACCTGTGCCGTGTTCCAATACCCGTACTGTCCGTACTTACTAGCCAAAATTTGAGTACGCAGTACGTTCCAATTCAGATCCGGCGAAAAGAAGTATACTTCAAGGACCCGGATGCCATACTCAAAACTGGCTAATCCTGAAGTGTGGATCGAAGGACACTCCCCGTATTCAACGGCAGCCATCTTAGCTACGTAGCGGAAGAGGCGGAGCCAGGCTGAGCCAAAGTCGGCGCATTTTCCACATAGCCTGCATTAATAGAGTCATTTTGTAGTTTTTATAGTTTTTATAGCTGCTAGGCGTAAAGAGTTCACCGTTCAAAGCGGGATTTTTATTGCGGGGGAGTAGCCACGGCGGCAGTCGTGATCGTAATTTCCGGTCACTGCACCACGGAGTACTCGATTTGGAACAGCACTCACATCTGAAAAAATAACGTAGTAGATAGTGCGGATAGTATACTTCCTTTAAGTATACTCATGGAAGTACGGGTATGGTCTCACGAAAATACGTGACACTGTCACGTTATTTAATCTATCGAAACGTGATCAGGGACACGTAGGCCTATTTTCTAAATTTGGTATTTCAATTGGAAGTAGGCTATTTGTCGTGTCACTAAGCATGACTTCCAAACTAAGGTTCTGTCCGGGAGCATTCTCCCTAATGTCCCTTATGGAGCTCCGTACAGATCATTCATTGTTGAAAATTGTCTGTGATAACTAACCAATGACAGCTTTTGGCCACCCGTTTCTACTTAAAATTGTCTGTGATAACTAACAATATGACAGCTTTTGGCCACCCGTTTCTACTTTCACCTTTGATACTGAGAAATTGTGACAATACACGGATAGGCCTATATTAAATGCAGGTGCGCTGCTCTGTAGGCAAACCGCGAAGGAAAAAAGGGTAGCTGCTTCATCTGTTCTTTTTAGAATTGTATGTCTTCATGTTTATTTTATCTAGCCATCTATTCTCTTGTTGTTTGCTATGTGAATGAACGTCCGCGTCGATGCCTCGATCGCAAGTCCAGTGTCGCGAGCGGACGTTGCCATGACATCTAGAAATCATTCCGTATTTAATGGGTTGTAGTTAGTGTAACATAATTCACCTACAGTATTTTGTTATGTGTTGTTCTTTCAATTGTGTTAGGCATGTCGTTTACTGTCTTGGTGGTTCAGGGATCGATGTCCCTTTTAAGGATTAGGAGCGTCTCATGACGTCAGAGCCCATGCGGGATTTGTTTACCTTCAGCACGTTTTGATTTCCTGTCTCTCTCTTACTAAATAAACGAGTCACACAACTGTGTGCTCAACGTGCGAAATTGTGTCCCTCACTTATGGCAATTTCCACAGGGTTATCATTAATATTGATGTTTAGGGGTTGTTTATAACTCGTGAATAATATTGTTTAGACCACGGTCTGGGGGAATACTCTGATTCTGATTGGCTGCAGTGCGTGCATTAACTCTTGATATAGCCCTACAGACAACTGCTAAGTAGTTCCAGTCAGTGTTTAGATTCTCTGCCCGAGCCCGAGCCCGACGCGGGCCGGGTCGGGCCGATATTTCCCATCACTATACTCGGGCCGGGCCTTTGATCGAGCGTTTTTATTTTTATTTTACCATTGGTTTATTGGCCTAATCTGAGGAGAAATCTATGCCATAAACAGAAATATTATAGGCCTTTATTACACGGGTCTTCTCAATGCCGTGGAACGCTCCGTTCACTTGCATGGGTAGTAGTCCGGTGACTTGTCTACCCCAGCGTCTACCGTTGCTAAGCGACGTCACCGTCTTTGCGGACAAATTATTTCTCTGCTGATCAACACTACAAATGGCCAAAAGACTTGCATCCCCCCCCCCCCCCTTAAATAAATACTATGGCAGAATTATTATTATTATTCTCATTCAACTTGAACACAGGCTAACAGTGGAGCCGTGTTGGGAACCAGCAGCCAAGAGCTTCCATGGAAACTTACTACCCATGTTAAATAGATTTAGTTGGCAGTTCCTTTTCTGCCCATTATTTTTTAAACTTGTGGAAGCACTTTGCAGTACTGGGAGACACCATTTCTTACAGCAATGGAACTAAATTCTAAAAATATCAAAAGATGCCCAAAGGAAATACCTTTAACCCATAGTTGTGTTTTATCAAATTAAAAAATTTCAGAGTTTCATTGACCACAAATTGAGCAGAAATATTTTGCATACAAATCTTTAAATAGTTTAACCACATTAAGAAAATATATTTGTTAATTTTTTTTATTAGTGAAGCCACAAGTTTTGCACATTATCCAAACAGAATACCTGAAATGTTGATATTTCAGCCCTTTCGGGTTAAAACAAGAGAAAAGGACAACCTGACAAGAGTGAAAGGTTTGGGTTAGGTGACCTATAGTTCAAAGATGTCCCTGGTCAGGTAGACTAAATAAAAGTGTATTCCCAATTGCTCCAGGACATTCGTGTAATTTACTTGTGAGCTCTCCCTCAAGCCTAGAGAGACATCAGTGTTGAACCACCAACTGAAAGAGGGTATTTGCCATTAGTATGAGTGACAACATTTCATGGCTATCAATTTAGTTCATTATATTTAGCAGATTTGAATAGACTTTTCTAGCAGGTGAGGCTGTCAAAGAACTAAATATGGAGCAACTACAAAAAGTAAATTTGCAGCATGACCAAATTATACAAAAAGTATAGGAACTGTTCTAGCAGATATGTTTTAGAAGTCTCTTTTGATAGGCAGTGAATAATTGTCTTTGTCACCCTGTAGTCATGCCATCAAATCTGTTGGGCAAAGTACCGCTACTGATTAATCCAGTAGACTCACCAGTCAAGTCCCCCTAGTTAGAAAATGGAAGAAACCCAGTTAGTCATGTTAATTATTCTGTTACAAATGAAGACTAATACTTTCCACATATTGCGATCCAAGTTACTGGCTGCAGTCTTGGATTTTATAGTTCTATATGAATAGATTCAATTTACTAAACTATTAATCATGCTTCAGAAGAATTAACCTTTCTTGGATGGCAGATCTACCACAAGCCTCCATTGCCACAACCTCCAGATGGCTTACGACCTACGGCAACTCCTCGACTACTGCAAGCCAACAAATTGGCTCTTGCACACAGACACGCATTTTGCTTTATTTTAGGTTTTCAAGCACCTTAAAATACCCAAATCATCGCTCCAATACACAAGTCAGCTAATGGCCTACAAGGAAATGCTGAAGCCGTTAGTGATGGCGATAGAAATGGACAAGCTTGCGTGTACAAATATGCAACTATAATTGCAAGGTTCACAGCCCAGTTGCATAAGTGGTCACAACCGTTGGATTTAAGCAAGGGTAAAAAAACAAATTCCCACAAACTAGTCAACATGGTCAATTGAAAGCCTGTACAAAACGACCCTGGAATAGTCAAATGCAGCTTTACTGCGGATGAATTAAGCCAAATTGCATAAACATCCAATGGTAAACAGTATACAAATGCAATCAAGGTTGCACTCACACTAGGCCATCTGGCCGTGGCCGTCGCAACTGTGGCCTGGCCACGGTAGGCTCTTGTACATACGCCATCACGTCGCTAGCATCCAAACAATTCTACCAAACCTTAACCAACTAGTGAAAAATGGAACAAAACTTTAGCACACACCCAGTGACTAATCACCTTGTCCAGGGGTGTTCCAACGTGGTTTACCAGAGGGCCTTGTGGACTTAAAGTAAGCCTCACATTTGACAGAGACAGCACGGAATGACGTTAAACTAAGCTAATCTACAGGTTACTAGTGCTAGTGCAATTACATGAGCATTTTGCAGAATACTTGTACTCCAATGCTACGTAAAGCAGGCTTCTTCAGGAACCCGTAGCCAGCTACATTGAAGGGCAACTGTAACAAATCCTGACCAAGACCGAAAGATGGCTCTGGAAGCCACTACGGCCCACGCAGCATATTACTGCGTGGACCGTGGTGGCTTCCAGATCAACCCTCCGGTGCACCATTCATACACATGTATTCCGAGGATGTTTTGAAGACACTGGAGTCCCATGGCACTAGATTCCTTTGAAGACTAAGTTGGTATGGGGGGGCCCAAAGGGGGCCCCCCCATAGATCATGTCACTCATCTAACACCTGTTAAGAAAAACACACACATCACAAGATACAAATCAGCAAAGCTAGGTTAACAAACAGCGGTGACATACATGTCAAAGTGCAAAGAGCAGGGTTACTGATGGCTTGTGTCTGAGGAGACAGCCCAAAAACGTCAACATTTAATAAAGGAAAATAACTTTTACTCACTGCGGTGGTCTGTTTCGAAGTGCCATGCTGGTAGCAATATTGGTCTGGGCTGTTCAGTCAAATGCCCACAAAAACAAACACGCAACCACACATACTTTCAGTTTGTATAAAGTGACAATAGTGATCTGCAATCTAGATCAAAAACGTTCAGCACTCGCTAAACTCAACCTCGATTGACAGAGGCTGATGCAAAAAGTAAACCAAACCCATTGTGTTCATCTTAAATAAAGAGGTGCGTGACAGGTGATCTCAATTAAGAGCTAATCAGAAAGAACACACTGTGATCGGCCATGAGTGAGACGTTCAAAACGAGAACGAGGATTTAACACCAGACGAAATTGTTACCATTCAAATTTCTTATTATTGAATTGGGTATGTAATCAATGATTTGGGCTTTGAGCATGCCTATATTTCTTATAAATATATATTACATTTGTTCAGCCCTTCGCCTTTTGAATATGAAATCTATAATCTCAGCCTCTCCATAATTTGCCAAACACATATTTTATTGTTCAAATAAAATCCCATCCTTATTTTGCCATTTATATTGAATCTTTACTGTGTTTTATTGTACAACACAATCATCTAATAATTATTCATAATGCTCTTCCATCGTTCTGATATCCATCTCCTTGGCTGCATTAAGACGAGGCTCGGGTCAGAGCAAAGATCGGGATCCACACATGATAAGGGATAAAGTTATTTATTAGAATAAAGTAAGTATCATGAAATCTGTAAAGGAATTAGTGTAGCGTATGGAAGATTAGAAAATGTGCGATTATATGGTTTGGACAAAAAACCAGTACCAAAATCACAAAGACCGACCGAGCCCGAACGGAGGAAACTTAACCCAGACAGACAAAACAAATACTGGTAACACCAAACCATCTTTACCATGTTGGAAATACCCAAACAAAATGCAACAAACCAAACCTGAACTGCAAACCAAAATATGTGACCGACCAACTGAACTACTGACCAAACACACAATTCTTTCGACCAGCCTATGTATATGGGCAGTGGAAAGTGTGCTGTGGGGATGTTGAATAGTGTTAACATAAAACAAAACATGGAACCAATCCAAAGGTCCAAAACCTTAAGGAACCACCCTAAACAGAACCCAAGCCCACCTGCCTCTGTGGAGAGAGAGACTGGCTAAAGGCTTGATTCCACCGGAGGCGTACGCACCGCGGGACGGCTGCGCCGCGGTCACCGCTGCTGATCGCTTCCACTCTAATCAATGAGACCATTTCCACCGGGCGCGCAGCGGAACGTTTCAGCAGCGTCCCAGGAGCGGCGTGCTGCGCCGCGGCGCTATCTTTCCGTTCAATTCTATTTTTGCCGCGAGCCGCTGCTAAACCGCGTCAATTTCGACAGAGCAGGTCGAGCCGGGCAGGAAGTGAAAAGTAAAAGCCATAGAGCATCCGGTCAATTTTCAAAATAAAACACAATACTCAGCTCATGTAGCCTATCACAACTTCACATCAACATTATTACGTCATGACCGGTGGCACCAGGTCAGCAGTCAATCAATCAAAGGGTCTCAGAGGGTCGGCAACATGGACGACGAGAGATTCATTGTCGAAGTTCAGCAACATGAAGTCATATATGTACCAAATCCTCCTTTTTATAAGGAAAATGTCAGAAAGGACAAAGCGTGGCATTTAATTGCAATAGTTTTGGGAGTGGAAGGTGAGTAGGCCTACATTAGGTTTAGGATTATCGCGTCATCTCGTGATCTTGCGTGAATGCGGCTGTCTCGCAAGGCAGCGCTACGCTGCCGTTACGCGCCCGGTAGGAATGGACGCAGGGCAGAGGACGTAGCCGTTCCGCGGCGCGTACGCGTCCGGTGGAATCCCGGTGTAAAGCCTGCGTGGCAGACCTGCACAGGTGCACCTCATCAGCTGACAAGCCTCTCAGCCCCGCCCACTGGCTACCTGTAGCAGGTAGGCAAACACAGAGGACCCAGCAGACGAAGGAGAGAGAGAGCAGTCACAGCTGTCACATCTGTTGCCTGAAGATTCTTTGTTTGTCTCCAACAAAACCTTCCAAACAGATGAATCATTGGCTCATCCCAGAAGTGTCAAATTACTTTTGTGTGTCCAAACGGGCAGGGTGGTCGTGGACTCCTGAAAAATACTATGGTTGTTTTGTATGTAGAATAAAATGCCATTGTACATTTAAAAAAAAAAGGGAAGACTTTCACAATGCAGGATTCTGGGAATGCAGTGATGGAATCCCGATAACACCTGTTCCCTAATAAATGGGCTCAAGATTCTGAGTCTGCTTGCAAGAGGTTGTATGTGTATGTGTGTGTGTGTGTGTGTGTGTGTGTGTGGTTGCAACCCGGTATCACGCAGTTGCGTGCTCCTGCGCACGAACGTTAATCTATTGAAGCGTGTTCCAGAGCACGATAGTCCAACTCTTTGCGTGTTACACAGAACGAAATGTAAACCAATGCATTCTGAATGGGAGTGTTCTAAGACAATTATATCTGTACGGAGCTCCATAAGGGACATTAGGGAGAACGCGGACAGAACCTTAGTTTGGAAGTCATGCTTAGTGACACGACAAATAGCCTACTTCCAATTGAAATACAAAATTTAGAAAATAGGCCTACGTGTCCCTGATCACGTTTCAATAGATTAAATAACGTGACAGTGTCACGTATTTCCGTGAGACCATACCCGTACTTCCATGAGTATACTTAAAGGAAGTATACTATCCGCACTATCTACTACGTTATTTTTTCAGATGTGAGTGCTGTTCCAAATCGAGTACTCAGTGGTGCACTAACCGGAAATTACGATCACGACTGCCGCCGTGGCTCCTCCCCCGCAATAAACATCCCGCTTTGAATGGTGAACTCTTAAAGCCTAGCAGCTATAAAAACTACAAAATGACTCTATTAATGCAGGCTATGTGGAAAATGCGCCGACTTTGGCTCAGCCTGGCTCCGCCTCTTCCGCTACGTAGCTAAGATGGCTGCCGTTGAGTACGGGGAGTGTCCTTCGATCCACACTTCAGGATTAGCCCGTTTTGAGCACGGCATCCGGGTCCTTGAAGTATATTTCTTTTCACCGGATCTGAATTGGAACGTACTGCGTACTCAAATTTTGGCTAGTAAGTACGGACAGTACGGGTATTGGAACACGGCACAGGTTCGAGCGTGTGCATGGGTTGAATTGCGCCAAATGCATGAGACATGAGAGCCCTGTACTTACGTGACACAAACCAGCACCGCAAACGTTCTCTCCCGCTTGAGATGACGTCTCTCTTTATAGGTTCATGGGTCTGATTCGCCGATTTCCCATGCTGATATCCCCGGAGATTCTCGGGCATCTTCGACAATTTGGCTATAGATTGTCTCATTACACGCTAAATAATATAATTATAGCCTAATTATATATAGCCTATACATATATATAGGCAATATATATAATTAGGCAATATATATATATATATACATATACATATAGCATTTGTGGTTTTGGCACATACATAACTAGGGTGCACTGTACTATCTGCGCACACCCTTTCTGAAGCCTCTCTCTCGCTCTCTCTCTCTCTCTCTCTGTCCCTCCCTCTCTCTCTTTCTCTCTCTCTCGTACCGTTTAGTTAATTGTCTTAGAACACTCCCATTCAGAATGCATTGGTTTACATTTCGTTCTGTGTAACACGCAAAAAGTCGGACTATCGTGCTCTGGAACACGCTTCAATGGATTAACGTTTGTGCGCTGGAGCACGCAATCGCCTGATACCGGGTTGGCCTGAAGCATGGTGGCGTTCGGCGATCTGAGCGGTGGTCGGGTATAGCCGTATTATGTCCGCTGCCCGGATGAACGGAGCAGTCGGGATTTTTGTTGCCAGCGTAGCGAAAGCAACAAAGTAGTGGAGACCGGCATCGTGGTTAAGGATTCCTTTGGGTCAGTATCCCCGCTAACTAAACCTGCGGCAAGGGGTCACCATCTCCAACATTCCCCCTGTTTATCGGGGACGAAGTGTTGATCAGGGAGTTGTCAAGGCACGGGAAAATTGTGTCACTATAAGGAAGTTGTCGTCGGTTTTCAAGTCTCCTCTGATGAGACATGTTGTGGGTTACAGACGGCAAGTTCATATGATTTTGAATAAGAAAGATGCTGAACTGAATTAGTTTTCAGTATAAAAGTGAATGATTTTGATTATGCAGTGTTTGTCAACTCTGGCACTCTGAAATGTTTTGGATGCGAGAGGGAGGGGCATCTCTTGAAAACTTGCCTGGAGAAAACCCCTGGAAAACGAGCCAGCTGAGGTGACAGCAGGGACCTCAACCAATGTTGAAACGTTGAAACAGAGGGTGGCAAATGTGGAAAACCACATTCAAAGTGTTACAAATGTTGAAGGGAAAAAACAAAATGTTGTAGATGCAAAGCAGTGTGGTGAAAATCCTAAGAAAGCATCTCAAAGTATTGAAACGTAGAAAATGAAAAGCTGTGTGGTAAAAATCCTGAAGATACAATTCTGGGTGTTGAAAATGAAAGGCAGAGTGAATGTATTGTTCAGGAGGAGGGGAATAATGCAGTCAAAGAGCCAGGAGAGAGTGTTGAGGTTGGGCCCATCCCTGCTGCAGCAGAGGAATGCAGTGTCAGTGATGAAGGGTTGATGGTGGAGGAAGAAGTTTCTTCCTCCACCATCAACCCTTCATCAGAGATCTTGGAGGAAGAAACAAGATCTCTGATGAAGGGTTGATGGTGGAGGAAGAAACTGGCTTTGGAAACCTCCAAAGCCAAGATATCAGCGGCTAGTGGAGAGCAAGAGGAGCAGACAGAGTCACTGTCTAATGAGGAAGAGGTAGAGCAGGCAGAGTCAGAGTCTAGTGAGGAGGAGGAGATGGAGGACGGTACCTCAGACCCTCACAGACTCACCGCTGTTTCCTGCTTCTCAGTTGGATGAGTTGTAGTCAGTACATAGTATACAAATGTTCCTTCAAAAAACAAAAAATATGAAAAATGTCCAATTTGATGATTACTTTGCAGATAAGAAAATGCTGTTGCTATCAGTCAAGTCTCAGATGAGCATCAGAGGGGAGGGAGGGTTCTCTGAGCAAGAAGTCTACCGATTGAAGAAGATTGCTCTGAGACTCAAACAAGAGCTTAACAATGTTGAAGACTCTGACTATTTGTAGAACAGTTGGCCGGCTGTTTTCTTCTCCTTTTTGTGCCTCTCCTCACATCAAAGACAATGAGTTCTTTTAAGGTTTCCACTCTTAATTTAAACGGAGCTAGAGATGTGAGGAAGAGGGCTTGCCTGTTTGAAACTTTGAAAAATGGATACAATGATGCTTCAGGAGACTCACAGTGATGTTTTTAATGAAACAGACTGGAGGAGGGAATTTGAGGGCAAAGTCATTTTAAGCCATTTTAGCAGGACGAGCCCAGGAGTGGCTCTCCTTTTCTCCAGAGATTGTGTGCCCTTATCTAATGTGGTGGATGAGCGGGTGAAGGGGAGACTGCTGGTAGTTAAGGCAAAATATGACCGTTTTAATATTGTACTTATTAATGTATACGCTCCAAATACTGGCCCTGACAGAGTTCAGTTTTTAAATGACACACACTGACTTAAGTTTGGTTTTAAGTTAGTGTCTGCCAGAAGATTATTTGTTTCTGGGACGGGATTTTAACTGCACAGCTGACGATAACGACAGGAATCATACAGAACCTCATACACCCTCTCGGAAGGCAATGCTAACACTCATGGAATATCACAGTATGAGTGACGTATTGAGGAAAATCCACCGCAATGTAAAACAATATACTTAGGTCCACAGCAGGGAACTTGTTTTATAGGTTAGACAGGTTTTATTCTTTTACAGATCATTTTAGCATTTTTAAAGGGTGCAACAAATGTCCAGTAGGCTTCTTGGACCATTCAATGGTTATATGTGAGGTTTTTATTGCAAATATGAAGAATAAGTCTGCATATATAAGCAGGACTTGATTTTGTCAACAGTTCACTCTCAATGTCTCTCGTAACATCACCAAGTCTATGAAACCTCAAATCTAAAAAAGCCGTGCTGGCAGACTTGCTGGGCTCCAGAGCGCAGGGGGCGCTAGTCCGCTGTCGTTTTCAGAGTGTTTCTTTGCTGGATTCCCCATCCAAGTTCTTCTTCAGTCTGGAGAAGAAGAACGGACAGAGAAGACAGATCCATGCGCTGCAGTCAGAGGACGGACACCAGCTCACAGACATAGCAGACATCAGGAACAGAGCTGTGGATTTCTCTGTGAAGCTGTATAGGAGGATGATTCTATTTTTGACTCGTTCTGTGGAACCTGCCCACAGTGTCAGAGGAGACCAACAGGGAACTGTAGGGGCCCCTGACTGAGAAGGAGGTGGCCTTGCAGAGTGTACAGGGTGGTAAGGCCCCCGGCATAGATGGGTTGCCCTCTGAATTCGACAGAGTTTTCTGTACTGTACAGGAAGACATGCTGTGGGTTTTTGAGAGAGTTTTGAGGACTCCTCTCTCCCACAGAGCTACAGGAGGGCTGTGCTCACTCTTCTGCACAAGAAAGGAGACCTGCAGGAGAGCAAGAACTGGAGGCCCGTCTCACTTCTGTGCGTAGATTACAAGCTGCTTTCAAAAATGTCCAACCGGCTGAAGAGGGTGATGGACCAGCTCATTCACCGGTCTCAGACTTACTGTGTGCCCGGCAGGTCCATTGTTGACAATGTGTCACTTATTAGGGATATTTCCGAAGTCTCCGGTTCTTTGGGTTTGGATACTGTTCTGTTTTCTTTAGACCAGGAAGAAGCTTTTGATCGGGTTGAGCACCGTTACCTTTGGAAAGTTTTACAAAGGTACGGCCTCAGCCCGGGTCTGATAGCTAAGATGAAGGTCCTGTATGAGGACATTGAGAGTGTGCTAAAGATAAATGGTGGTCTGTGTAGGAGGAGGAGATCCGTTTCCAGAGCTCGGATTGTCGGTGGACCAGACCGGACTGCTGAAACCCATGGGCCTTTCCAAGTCCAGGATGGATTTACAGTTACTTTCAGGGAAATGCATATACGAGTATTATGTGGTGGCTACACACAAACAAAAACTGAGCAATCTGAGGGACACGGTGTGGAAGGAGAGGCTGCAGGGCAGTGTGCCTGTGTGGAGGCTCTTGTACAAGCCTCTCCTTAACAAGAGGACAGGAGACCTGCAGTGGAGGATCCTGCAGGGGGCTCTGGCTGTGAATAGTTTCATTGAAAAAATCAACCCCACGGTGTCCGAGAACTGTCCATTCTGTGACGAAATTGAGACTCTAGTCCATTGCTATTTGGACTGTCACAGACTGAGAGTCCTTTTTCATATTTTAAAAGCTGTGTTTTTAAATTGTGGAGAGGTTTGGTCAGAGTCTGCTTTTATCTTTGGTGCTGGTTATTATAAGGAAAATTAAAAAAAAATGGTGTTTGTTAAATTTTGTCGTCGGGCAAGCCAAAATGGCTGTTTACAAAAGCAGGAAGAACCAGGTAGAGGGAGAGGCAGGTCTTGAGCTGGCAGAGATGTTTGGGGTCATGGGGAAGGCCAGAGTCAGGGTGGACTTCAGGTACCACTCATTAATGGGCACAATGGAAGAGCTCAGGGACCTATGGTGCTTCACCTCAGCAGTATGCACTGTGCAGGAGGAGAAGCTCTTTTTTAACTCTGTGTTTTAATGAGTGTGTTTATTTATTAATTATAACTGTATAATCAAAAGTTTTTTTTGTCGGTGTTTAAAAGGTAATTATTGAAGAAAGAAAAGTTATTTTCAAAATCAGGAATATATCTCTCTCTCTCTCCCTCTAACACTCTCCCCCTCACTACCTCCCTCCCTCCCTCTCCCGTTAATCGGTTAGAAGAAATTCTGTTTCATCCAGGTCTGTGTGTGATCCTGGCAGGTGTGGGCGAGGTAGCAGTCACAGAGCAGCTGCACCATGCCTCCAGCACTCTCTCTCTCTCTCTCTCTCTCTCTCTCTCTCTCTCTCTCTCTCTCTCTCTCTCCTCTCTCTCTCTCTCTCTCTCTCTCTCTCTCCTCTCTCTCCTCTCTCTCTCTCTCTCTCTCTCTCTCTCTCTCTCTCTCTCTCTCTCTCTCTCAAACTCACTCACATTCTCTCTCTTTCAAACTCTCTCTCTCCTTTCGAACTCACTCACTCACTCACACTCTCTCTCTCTCTCTTTCGAACTCTCTCTCTATCTCTCTCTCTCTCTCTCTGATTGAGCGGATGGAGCGAGTTTTGCGGAGTGTGTGTGAGAGCGATTTTGAGAAGTTTTTGTGAACTTTTTTCATCGTTTTTTTCAGTAAATGTTGTAAATATAGTGGGGTAAAGGTTTTGCGAGGTGTTTGGTGGGTTTTGGCGT
Source organism: Gadus chalcogrammus (assembly GCF_026213295.1). Lineage (NCBI taxonomy): Eukaryota > Metazoa > Chordata > Actinopteri > Gadiformes > Gadidae > Gadus > Gadus chalcogrammus. Next base: position 31,288,153 of record NC_079415.1, on the reverse strand, counting down.
TACTTTGAGCTGTTTTTTCGCGATCGACCAGCGGCCACTGCTCAGTGCGCCTGGAGTATGGTGGCGTTCGGGGAGTTCAGCCGCATGCATGGCTTCAAGATCTCCACCTTCTTCCCGTGTTCAGTGGAGGACTGCAGTCTGGCAGTGGCAGGTGTGGTCGGGCACAGCAGCATCAGGTCCGCGGCCCGGATGAACAGAGGGGTCGTTATATTTGTGGACAGTGTGGCCAAGGCAAACAAAGTGGTGGAATCTGGGATCGTTGTGGATTTGTTTATGTCCGTGTCTCCGCTTACAACGCCGGCAGCGAGGATTACTATCTCTAACATCCCTCCGTTCATCGGCGACGAGGTTCTGGTTCGGGAACTTTCGAGGCACGGGAAAATAGTGTCTGCAATCAGGAAGCTGCCGTCGGGATGCAAGTCTCCCCTGCTGCGGCATTTAGTGTCACACAGACGGCAAGTGCACATGATTCTGGACAAGAAGGACAGTGAACTAAGTTTTTCAATTAAGGGTGGATGACTTTAAACTCTGGAACTCTAAAGTGTTTTGGCTGCGGGAAAGAAGGGCATTTAGTCAGAGCTTGCCCGGAAATAGCCCCCGAAAATCGGGCTGAGCCTGCTGAGGCGACAGCAGGCTCCTCCAAAAATGTGGACGCTGTAAAACAGCGGGCTGCAAGCATTGAGATCACAGAAGAAAATGTTGTAACTGCAAAGCAGTGTGGGGAAAATCCAAAAAAGGCAACTCATGATGATGAAAATGTTGAAATTGGAAAGCAGGTTCTTAAAAATCCTGAAAGTTTTTTTCTATTATGTGTTGACAATGAAAAGTGAGTGTGTTGCTCAGGAGAAGGGGGACAATATTATTACAGAACCAGCAGAGAGTTTTTAGAGGCTGGGCCCAGCTCTGCTGCAGTAGAGCAGAGTGACAGTCAGGGTGGGTTGATGGAGGAGGAAGACAGTAGGTGTAAGGCTCCCCTTCTTAAAAGGAAACTGGCCAGTGAAACCTGTGGCTCTAAAGCATAGAAAACAGCTAGGGAGGAGCAGACAGAGTCTAGTGGTGAGGAGACAGAGTCTAGTTAGGAGGAGGAGGAGGAGGAGGAGGAGGAGGAGGAGGAGGAGGAGGAGGAGGAGGAGGAGGAGGAGGAGGACTGTGTAACAGACAGCCAGCCCCTCACTGACTCACCACTGGCTTCTGCTTCACAGCTGGATGGGATGTACTCAGTACATAGTATACAGGTGTTCTTGGAAAAAAAACAAAAGATATGAAGAATGTCCAGTATGATAAATATTTTGCAGACAAAAAAATGCTGCTGCTATCTGTAAAATCTCAGATGAACATCAGAGGGGAGGGAGGTATTACAGATTGAAAAAAATTGGACAGAGACTAGCAAAAGAGCTCAGCAATGTTGAAGATGCAGAGGGTATATAAAGCAGTGTGCCTGCTGTCTCTGCTAGCCTGTGTGTCTCTCATAACATCAGCTTTAATGAGTCACTTTAAACTTTCCACTCTCAATGTGAATGGAGCTAGAGATGTGAGGAAGAGGGCTTGCATCTTTGAAACTTTGAAACTGAAAAAAATGAATGTAATGATGCTGCGGGAGACCCATATTGATGTTTTTAATGAAACAGACTGGAGGAGGGAGTTTGACGGACAGGTCTTTTTAAGCCATTTTAAAAGCACAAGCGCGGGAGTGGCTCTCCTTTTTTCAAAAGACTTTTGCCCTGTATCGCATGTGGTGGAGGAGCGGGTGAAGGGAAGACTTCTGGTGGTTAAAGCAAAGTATGAGTGGTTCGATATTGTATTTATTAATGTGTATGCTCCTAATTCTGGCCCTAGCAGAGTTCAGTTTTTAAATGAACTCAGTTTGATTTTAAATCAGTGTGCGCCAGAAGATTATTTATTTTTAGGAGGGGATTTTAGCTGCACAGCAAACGATACTTATGATAGAAACCACCCAGAACCACACGCACCCTCTCGGAAGGCTATGCTATCGCTAATGGAAAATCACAGTCTGAGTGATGCATGGGGAAAGACTCACCGCAATGCAAAACAGTACACTTGGGTCCACAGCAGAGAACCAGTGTTATCTTTAGCTAGGTTAGACAGGTTTGCTCTTTCACGCATCAGTTCAGCATTTTTAAGGGGTGTCTCCTGGTGAAGGCCAGAGTCAGGGTGGACTTCAGGTACCACTCATTAATGGGCACAATGGAAGACTTCAGGGACCTGTGGTGCTTCACTTCTGCAGTATGCACTGAGCATGAGGTGAAGCTCTTTTTTTAACTGTGTCTTTTATAACATTAATTCCCCTGGTGAAATATGAACAAAACTTAAATGAAAAAGTATTCAACGGAAAATCGCAACGCATCATCAAACGGCTTAATAGCAACTTCCATCTCGATTGCGATGCACAACCGTGCATAACTTCTCCTGAAGGTCAGAGCGCATTCCTGACGGTATCCAGGGGCAACACTTCCTCTTAAAGAAACAGTGCAGGCTTTTCTCAGTACATGATTGACACGTTACCTACCACAGATGGATAACACAACCACCAATTAGGATTTGGTGACATTGCTAGCAAGTAGAACAATATAAATGAGAGAGAGAGAGAGAGAGAGAGAGAGAGAGAGAGAGAGGAGAGGCTTGGAGAGGTGGGAGATGTAGAGGGGGGAGAGACAAAGAGGGGGGAGTTATAGAGGGGGGAGACGAAGAGGGGAGAGTTGTAGAGGGAGGAGACGTAGAGGAGGGAGAGACGAAGACGGGGGAGAGAAGAAGAGGGGGGAGTTGTAGAGGTGGAGACAGAGAGAGGGGGAGACAGGGGGGAGACAGAGAGAGCGGGGAGACAGGGGGGAGACGTAGAGATGGGGGAGACGTGGAGAGGGGGAGAGACGAAGAGGGGGGAGAGACAAAAAGGGGGAGTTGTAGAGGGGGGAGACGGAGAGATGGGAAGACAGGTTGGAGTCATAGAGAGAGAGGGAGGCGACAGGGGGGAGACGTAGAGACGGGGGAGACGTAGAGAGGGCGGAGACGTAGAGAGGGCGGAGACGTAGAGACGGGGGAGACGGAGAGAGGGGGGAGACGGAGAGAGTGGAGGCATGGAAAGGCCCGGTGCCTCGGCCCTGATGGACTGATCGATCGCCCGATGGATCCGTCTCCCCCCTGCAGAACATTCCGGATCCTAATTGGCTCGGGCTTCGGTCGCCCCCGGGAACAGAATCATAGCGTGGGCTCGTTAGGCGAGCTACCTACGAAAATATTGAAGGGGTTAAGTACAATTTAGAGTCTCTCTCTCTCTCTCTCTCTCTCTCTCTCTCTCTCTCTCTCTCTCTCTCTCTCTCTCTCTCTCTCTCTCTCTCTCTCTCTCTCTCTCTCTCTCTCTCTCTCTCTCTCTCTCTCTCTCTCTCTCATGCTCTCTCTCTCTCTCTCTCTCTCATTCATTCAAGCTCATTATGTGTGTAGGTTAATTAGTGTGACGAGTCGCTCCGATTGCAACGTGTCCCTCACAGATATCCCAAAATACAGCGCACTCATCAACTCTCCTTTGGGTCTTTTATTTTGAAAGGATGCAGAACAACAGTTTTCTGTGTTTTCCTGCTGACGTACCTGGTTGGCTCCTTTCTTGTCGGGGTGTTGACGTTGTTTTACTAATATTACGGTTTGGCTCTCGCTCCAACGGTTGGCTGCCTGCTGATAATTAGAAAGGAAGAGAGAGAGAGCGAGAGAGAGAGAGAGAGAGAGAGAGAGAGAGAGAGAGAGAGAGAGAGAGAGAGAGAGAGAGAGAGAGAGAGAGAGAGAGAGAGAGAGAGAGAGAGAGAGAGAGAGAGAGAGATCTTTGCGAGTCACGCCCTTTCCTAATCGCCGTGCGGACACCACAGCCATCACATGTTGGCCCCGACCCTTCAGGACTCTGTCCCTCTGGGACCTGGCCTCACTGTAATGACAGGATTTGGAGAAATAACAACTTTATGCTTCCTCCAATCAGCCCCCCCATCTCCCCACATCTCCCTCACACACACACACACACACACACACACACACACACACACACACACACACACACACACACACACACACACACACACACACACACACACACACACACACACACACACACACACACACACAGGGACAAGCACACACACACACACACACACACACACACAGGGACAAGCACAGGGACAAGCACACACACACAGAACAAAGACAGAGACACACAGAAGACACACGAATGAGCACACACACATGCAAGCATGCATGCAATCAAGCAAGCGAGAACACACACACACACACAGAACACACAAAAAGAAGCACACACACACACATGCAAACAAATAAGCATGCAATCAAGCACACATACACATTCACACACGCACACGACGCGAAAAAGCAAACACACAAACATGCACACATCCACACACACACACACACACACAACATGGGTCACCATCAGCACAACAATAATAATAATACATCTTATTTGGCAATATATTAGCATTGGAATAGCATTGTTAGCACACACAAGCCCAAATATGCCAGAAAGCACTCAAAGCACTCAAACGGCATTCAGAAGCTACCGACGCACGCACAACGCACACACAAAAAAATCGCACACTTACTTCACTACGGCCACAATGAAGCTGTGTTTTCATTTTTCTGATTACATTTTTTTCGTCATTGGTATTATTGGTTTGAGCCAAAACATTGATCAGAAATGGTTAGAAATTACTTATTTTATTCAGTTTGTTGTTGGTAAGGAGCAATTATTTATGTCTGCTGCTCTTGTAAAAAAACAAAAAACCTGGCTCATCTAATCGGCTTTTTAATTCACTTTTTTATAATTAGCGAACTCGGACGGGCGATATTGAAGTGCCACTCAGAGAAGTAATTATCCCTCTAAGACGACTGCAGACGGAGACGTTATTGATAATTTACAACTGCAGAATTGGCAGCAAGCGGCAAAGATTCTGTGTGTGTGTGTGTGTGTGTGTGTGTGTGTGTGTGTGTGTGTGTGTGTGTGTGTGTGTGTGTGTGTGTGTGTGTGTGTGTGTGTGTGTGTGTGTGTGTGTGCGCGCGCCTGGAGCCGACCATAACGCTAAATGAAAGTGCTCTTGTCAAACTCTCTCTTTACAATCTTCAGTAAGATTGATTTTGGCGGGATTTTCCAAACCCGCACTTTGTGTCACTGTTATGCAACGCTGCTCTCTATATTTTGTCCCCCCCTGACTTTAACTGTGGACTGAGGATTATGTATTTAGAAGCAGTTTTAACCCGGGCCCGAGACTTTTATACACTCAAATTAACCAAATAACCGATTTAATACACCAAAAAAGTGCACTGGCAACACTTACCCTAGTTTGCGCTGCGCTGCGCTATGTCCCTACACAAAGAACATCTGATATTGTTGTTGCGTCACAACTTTTATAATAAACTACTAAAACAACCTTGGCAAATATGGACCTAAATCGCCCTCTATAGGTTGAACACACGCTGGTTAATCTGTTAGCTAGCGGTTATCTAGTGGAGTTAGCCAAAAGCCTGAGCCGACTGGCTTGGAGGCTTTGAGCACAGGGTCTGAAGGGAAATGGAGTCCTTTGCTGTGGTGATGTTAAAGAAAAAGGGGGGGGCTGGTCTTTCATGCGTCCCCTACAGAGAACATCAACAAGCACCCGCTGAAAGACCCTCCTCACTCTCACCGGCCACGGCCAAACACACACACATACACTCACACAAGAATTCAAGTACACATGCACACACAGACACACACAACTAGAAACCAAACACACAGCATTAGAATACACAAATGCAAACGCACACACACAGACACACAATCCACAAACCACACACACATAAGCATTCAAACACACATTTAAACCTACACAAGCACACAAACAAACACCATCACACATTTAAACAACCAAGCACACAAAAACACACACAGACACAGAGACACGCACACAATGCGTACGCATTCCCTCAGACGTCGTCCACTTACTAGGTTCTCTGCTCGAACCGCCGGCAAAATACCAAACCGTGCGCCTGACAGCCGGAGTCCGGAAGCTTCCGCTGCCCTCCGAACGTTGCCCCGTCTGGCACGGGTCCAAATGTTGGCCAGTCGCGGCCGGAGTGAAAAAGGAAAAAAAATAGATAATTAAGCGTCCGTCTTGTTTCTGTAGCCCCGCGGAGGTACGGCCGAGGCGGCGATTCGGGTCCCTCACCTCAGCTCTGATAAAGGTTATCGCGGCAATTTAGCGGCGGCGCGATCGCATTACGCCCGAGTTAGGAAAGGGAAATGGGTTTTTGGGCGCGCTACGAGTGATTCTGAACCGGGGCGGCAGTGTGGCCCTGCGTGACTGGACAGTAATGACACAGTTTGAATGTCGGGGGGGGTTCGGTGTGTGTATGGGTCTGTGTGTGTGTGTGTGTGTGTGTGTGTGTGTGTGTGTGTGTGTGTGTGTGTGTGTGATGGGCCCCCCTGCGCCAGTTTGTTGACGGGGGGGGGGGGGGGGGGTCCGGAGCTATTGTTGACGGGGGGGGGGGGGGGGGGGGGGGGGCCGAGGTAAAATATAATTTATTTATTTATTTATTTTATTTTTTTTGGTCATGGGCCCCCCCTCTGCCTTGGGCCCCCCCACAACTGTCCCCTTTGTCCCCCCAGTCCGTCGGCCCTGTGTGTGTGTGTGTGTGTGTGTGTGTGTGTGTGTGTGTGTGGGTGTGGTGTGTGCGTGTGTACGTGTGCGCGTGTGTGTGTGTGTGCCCGTCTTTCCTCGTGCGTTTGCCAACAATGGGGTTTGTTGTTTGTCACCTTACATTTTTGTTGACGTCTGAATCCAGGTCACATACTGTCAAGTAGCTTACTGTACCGCCACTGAGGCAGTTGGAATTGTGCTTGAGTCTAATTAGCCAGTTAATTTAGTGCTGAATCCAAACTGAGCCAGAACATTAAGCAAACAGTCCCAGTCCACCTTATCAAACGCTTTCACAGCATCAAATGACGCTATTGCCTCTTGAGACGTTATTATATTAGATCGGGTGAGTACATTTTATTTAAAAATACGTCTCCAGTTAAAATACGACTGCCGGGAACGATACCCGTCGAGTCTTGTCGTCTGAGTTAACACGGGGAAGGAACATTTTAAGACAAAGTGCCGGAGCATTGGAGAAAACAATTTTCCATCGCAGCTCCCAGAGCAAATTGGTCTCTATGAGCAACAGCCGACTGGGTCCTGATCTGTCTTTAATAAAACATTAATAGTCGCTTGGTGGGACCTTAGTGGAAGACCGTTAATCAACAATGATTCACAGTAAACCTTGCGGAGGAGTGAGTTTATAATCTTTCAATTCCTTACTCAACTCTTTAATCCTCTGATAGATCTCAGGGGTCTTCCTCCTTGGAAGTGACGATATAGCGGTGATCCTTCCCTCGAGATAAAAAAAACATAATTCTTGTTCTGCCTTGTTCTCAACGCCAATCATCGGCATTGCTAAGATTTGGGTAAAAACGCGAACTAAACGACTCTCGACGACTGCGAGAGTTTGAGGAGCACAAGTCGTAATAAAAACTTCAACTGGCTGTTATTTTTGTGGATTTCCAGTCAATAAACCCGCGGACGCCCCATAATCCGAGGGATGATTTGAGATGCTGCGTTCTGGCGGGGTTTGGTGGGCAAGTATCTGGGAAGGCTTAACTCTCCCTTTGTTAAATCCGTAACGGGATACAGAGCTTCTCCGCCTCCGTTGTTGTTAGTAGGTTGAATTTCTGCGTGTAATCCCCTCCTCCTTTGATCAGGCCAGGGCTTAAGCGGGCCGATAGGAGCACGTCCAGAGCCTTGATGTTCGTAATTAGGGCCCCGGCACGTCCCTTATTGTTTCCCTCCTAATGGCCGCGCTCGGGAGATGATCTGACCTCTTAGGTGTCCCTTTAGGGCCCCCCCGATCGCGAGGCTCAGACGCAATCGGTCCCATCGACGGCCTTGTGGTAAGTAAATCTGTTCTGAGACGAATTGAACAAAGCTGGAGTCCGCGATGAGGAGGAGTGGTCAGGGGGGCCATGACGGTTTGATTCTGGAGGGTACTCCACAACCGTAGGGGGGGCGCGGTGGGAGATCACTCTGCTGTTATACTAGTCCTCAACTGTTTTTACATTTTCATTTACATTCAGGGCATTTAGCAGATGCTCTTATCCAAAGCGACCTACAATAAGTACATTTGACAGAAGAAGGAGAAACAACAATATATCGCTCTCGGTACATTAAGGATGTTCATAGAACCAAGTGCCAAGCACTAACAATCGTTAGGTTCACCCATTCCCGTATACAACAGAGATAGTTAGAACAAGGTGCTACGCAATGAAGTATTGATTCTTTTTTGTGCCAGGACGTACGACATACAATAAGTGCGTACATTCAGTGAAGTAGATACCTGTCAGCAGTAAACAAAGTAATCCTGGAGATTGTATCATGTTTCATTGTATCATGAGAAATAAGGGTATGCCTGCATACTTGCAATGCGGGAATACCTGTCAGGGCTTATTTCAAAAGAAAATACATGTACATGATCCTCACATGGCCTATATGCTTCTACATGGCTTTAGAGACCGGGGGGCTAAAGGACATTAACTTGGAGCACTATATTATGGTGTGGCGAAAATACAACACCCAAACCCGTGCTGGAAGTGATACACACGTTTACATATAAACGATCAGAGTCCGACGGCTACAGTTGATTTATTTATGGATTTAGTGTTTGGTTATTTTCTCTACTCAAAAGGATGTGCTAGTCCTTTCCCATTGTACATTTTAAATCAGTATTTTCATTGTACTCTGCTCCCCCCTGCCTGTCTTTGATAGACTGCCAGTCTCGGAGAAACAGGTTTGAATACGCAGAAAGCATATTGATGCAAGGTCCTGCAGAGGGCACAAAATGTTTTACTGGTGAGCCTTGACAAAGGCTAATAGCAGCTCTGCTATTATAAGTTCTGTGTCGTGCAGCGACCGGGCACTCGAGAATACAAAGAGCTCGATTTCTATGAGGGCTGTTCACCTCATTCGGGTGGAGGAGATGACTTTGATTAGTTTGGTTCAACGTTGTGTGTTGCTTATTTATGGTCGAAATCATACAAACACCAGCACCCTCAAAACTAGAACCCTCAAACCCATACGCCGATGATGAATTGCAATTTCAATCTCATATAATAACTGGAAGGGCCTGAATGATGCGATGAGCAGAAAGTAGGTAGTTTCTGAAGCTTAATGCAGGGACAGCGTTTCTGTATAGTAGAATTCCCTTTCCACAAACCGACCTAAAATCCACAAAAACATTCCTAAATAAATAGTTGAATATAGTGAGGCAACGGAGGCTCGGTTACGTCTTGAATGACGTAGAGTGAGGCCCGACAGCTTAAAGGTTGCATCAGCGATTCTAGGCCGAAACATAAATTATCTGTGGTAACCCGGCTTGGTGAGTGAGCCGCCTCCTTCCAATCAGCACACGAACTGGAGCTTACTTAAAGCCAAAATGGCACTTTTATTCAAACATAAATTATATATCTATCAAACAAAACAAAACCCAGCTTTGGAGGAATCCACAGTCTTGTTCCTCCGGGTGGAATCACATCACCCACGGAGACTGGTCTCTCCGCACACGCGAACCAGGAGAGCCCTGAATGAGTGTGGAAGCATGCTTTTTAAAGCATGCTTCCCCACCTGCTCCTCAGGTGCTCCGCATTTCAATGATTGGCACCGATGTTCTTACTGGCCCCATCTGTTGAAAATCTGTGGTACACCGACTCCACAACCTGCCCCCTTGGTCTCAAGGGGCGCTGTGCCAGAGACGGGTTGCCACACTCCTCCACCCTTTGATGAATGCTCGGGGCAACTCTGACTGACCAGCAACCCGCGTCAAGGCTGGATAGGGTGTTGGCGTTGGTCCGCCCCGGCCGGTGACCCCCCCTGGAACCTGTAGGACGTCTTACCGGAGCGGTAGTCCTGCCCGAAGCGTAGCTGTTCCTGCTGCCGGCGCAGCTCGACCAGCTCCCGCTGTAACCCGTACCGCTCACGCCGGCGCTCAAAACCTGATGCGCTGCCGCTCACGCTCCAGGAACTGCAGCTCCTTGCAGTCGGCGTCCAGGCGCCGCTTCTCCACCTCCAGCCAGTTCCTCTTGCGGATCAGGTGCTCCCATTCCTCCCCCTCTTGGAACTGACGGATACGATCCCGCCTCTCCACATCTCGGTTGCGTCGCCTCGGCTGGGCTGCCCGTCCAGATGGCGCTGTAACCCGTCTGTCCTGACGAGTCTCAATCGGCTGGGGCTGGGGACCGACGTTGAAGCTCAGTTGGGCGACCTGCCGGTTCTCTTCCAGCTCCTTCATCGAACCCGGAACCAGTCCATACTGTGGGCCTCGTGTCTGGCGGCAGTCTCCTCCAGGGCCATCTTGTGCTCCACCTTCATCCTCTCCAGCGTAGTCCCGCTGGCCACCAGCTCCTCACCTTTCTCCTGGTCATCCTGGAACCTTTGTCCCTTCAGCCGCTGGATGATATGCTCCTTCTCAGCGAGGGATTCCACCAACGTGGTGAGGGCGCTGTCTGTGTTGGAGGTGTCCGCCTGCAGCGACTTGACCCTCCCTTTCAGGCTGCCCATCTGCTTCTCCTTGTCCCGAAGCTGTTCCTGCAGGTTCTCCATCCTGTTCCTGTTCATTGACCTTCCGCTCCTTAACCTCCAGCGTGTCCTTGAGGTCCTGGAACTCCCTGTTCAGGGTGCCCTTCTCCTCGGGCTGTTCCTGGATCTGCTTGCTCTTCTCGTTGAGCGTGGCGCTCTGCTCGAGCCGCTGGACCGCCTCTCGGAGGAGGAGGAGTTCAGTTTCTCTCTGGTTGGGAGCCGCAGCTCCGTTGGGGCTCTGCATCAGGTTTCGGGCGTCCACTGAAAAACCTGTGGCTCGGTCGAGGCTCTGCATTGGGGTTCGTTCATCCATTGAAAAGGAAAACCTGTAACTTGGTCGAGCTGCCTCCGTTGGAAGTCGGGCGTTTACTTAAAAAAAATTCTGTAGATTGGTCGAGTTGCCCGCATCCTCCACCTTATGTGGTAACCCGGCTTGGTGAGTGAGCCGCCTCCTTCCAATCAGCACACAAACTGGAGCTTACTTAAAGCCCAAATGGCACTTTTATTCAAACATAAATTATATATCTATCAAACCAAACAAAACCCAGCTTTGGAGGTATCCACAGTCTTGTTCCTCCGGGTGGAATCACATCACCCACGGCGACTGGTCTCTCTGCACACGCAAACCAGGAGAGCCCTGAATGAGTGTGGAAGAATGCTTTTTAAAGCATGCTTCCACACCTGCTCCTCAGGTGAACCGCATTTCAATGATTGGCACCAATGCTCTTACTGGCGCCATCGGTGGTACACCGCCTCCACAACCTGCCCCCTTGGTCTACAGGGGCGCTGTGCCAGAGACGGGTTGCCACAGATCACCACATTCATCTGATCTTTCTTCAAGATCCGCTAGCTTCCTTCACAATAAGCAGGCCGTCAAAAAAACAAGTCTCTTTTGGCCGCCTATTCTCCGAGATCGTACACAAAAACAAATGGTACTAAAACCAAAATAATTAGTATTCCAACCAATCACCGAAATGAGGTGGGTGTTGTAGGGTTTTTACTGGATGCATGAAACACGGAAGGGAGGGGCGAGCTGGCTCTGTTTGTTTGGGATCTCGCTTCAAATACCAACAGAAGTGACGTCACCCAACATCGCTGATTCAACCTTTAAGATAGCAACTCCATGCGGTTAGTATCACAGCTAATAGCCGTGACGCCTCGCCCTCTTTCATACAAACGCTAATTGCTCACCCAACGCCACCGCACTGATTCGTGAAATAAAAGTTTCCAAAAAGTTCCAAACAATAATAGCATTACAGTATTTTATTATTATTATTATTAATGATAATAATAGTATTGGTATAGTACATAGAATTATTAATAGTATTCGTCATTATGAAGAGTAAATTGACTGAAGGAGCTGTGCCCGCGACCAGTCATTAACCATGCTCAGCAGCTCCCCCTGCTGCTCAGGAGGGAATCCAACTCGCAGCCCGCCGCCCGGTGCAGCGTTGTGTGTGGTGTCCTCTCCAACACAATTGTTATTATTT